>NW_008580993.1:20592-58752 GCF_000691845.1 Merops nubicus | reverse complement strand
CGGGCCCCGGAGCGGGCAGGGATGGGAGCTCGGAGGCAGCAGCGCGGTCTCCCGGGGCCGGCAGCAGGCTGTAAACGCCAGAAGCACTGGTCTGCGTTCAGCAGCTTTGCACTGGTGTTGGAAACGTGCCGGCGAATCCTTGGGTGAGCCAGGAAGCAGCAGCAGAGAGCAGGGTCCTACACAACGGTCTGCACGCCGTGCGGGTGCCCACACCGCCACAGCCTCCAAACCGGGCAGGTGAAGGTGCCCAGTGCAGGAAGGTCCCACGGGCAGCAGTGAGGGAGTGGCTCTGCTCTCTCAGGGAGCCTCGCTGCAGAGCTGCTGAATGCAACTGCATGTGCTAGTCCAGAGCCTGCCCTTTTTTTTTAATTTTAATTTTTCATCCTTACTCCTAAGGAACATCCCGCCAAGATAACGCCCTTGAAAGGAAAAAGTAGAATCAACCGGAGGCCAAAGAAAGAAATTCAGCTACTGGATCCATCTGCTATGAACTGCCCTTTATTGTGACAGTCTTTGTCCTAGAGAAAATGACAAAGAAAAAAAGAGGTCACCCCACTCAACAATTAGGGCAGGGGGCAGAGAGCTGCTGGCTCCCACCTGACGGAGAGAGAGTAAAAGGACAGGTTAAAAACAAAGAAGTCATCACAGAAACAACAGTTGTTGCACTCTCCATTTCAGAAAGATTTACTCGGCTTGCTACTGAAGCGCTGGATGTGGCAAATGAAATTCCATGTTCAAGCTTTAATTACCAGAATTGTCTCTAACAATTAGAACTTTGGTGTAAGTTAATTAATGCAGAAATCGGTGCTAATGGATACAGTTTCAGACTCATTTGATTATCATCAGAAGCTAGTGATTTCATAAGGAAAATAATGCTTATTTTATGCACACGTTGCCAATCATTCCAGAAAATACAAGGTGGGGCATTTTGAATGTTACAGCAAATTAAACTTTTTAAAGCAGTGTAACCAGAAGAGGGTTATTTTAAAAAGTGCTACCTCTGAAAAGCTGATTGCCCAACACTATAAAAATGGTCAAAGCCATAAATGCCAAGTTCATTTTTATTTCACTTTGGAGGTAACTATCTTTCAAATCCCAACAGCTGGACTATTTAATACAATCTGGTGAATCAAAGTATAATTCTTCACTGGGCTCACAGTGGGGAGTCTGCATTAGTGTATGGCAGCATTCCAACAACTGATGCACAGCCAAACGCTCTGAAGTCTGTTTCATTTATAACAAAAATGGATAAAATGGCAATCATATTTACCACCTTCAAAGGACAGAAAAATGGAAGATGTCGATATAAAGTAGTTTAATGGAGAAAACCAGTGATTAAATCAGCGTTTCAAGCATAAAAATAAGAATTACTACTCGGACTTCGTTGTACCAGCATTCCCTTCTTCAAATCCCTTACAGTGCTGCAGCACCAGCCTGACAGTGCTGCTGTTACAGCTCAGGTACTGTTAAAAATTATTAACCCTGTTGAGCAGGTACTCATAGCTCATTTCCCATAGTTTGTCAAGAGCAGAATGCAGGTGTAAGGAAGTTTCAGTGCAAGAATTAACATCATTTTAGTGCTCCCTTTCCAAAACCAGGTTTTACTGCTACAAATAAAGCTGGGAAAAGCAATTAGTATAGCTACAGTTAGCCACAGTTTTGAACCATTACAAATTTCTCCAGCCAAGGTATTTGCATTTAGCTCTATGCAAAGCTCTTCCCTCATTAAAACTGTTAATGTTGCTATCAGTATTCTTGTTATTTGTCCAACTATATATTTCAGCCAGAAATTGAGAACCTGTTTCTTTTCTACTCATTCATACATAATTGTTCATTAAGTCTGCATATATTTTTATGACTTAACACTAAAATCTGTACTGTGAATCCCAGGTTTAGATGATAAATGCATTTTAGATTAATTGTATGGGATATGTAAGGTCCTGTGCAGTACCGAGGATCACTTGTGATGTAAGAGTATATCCTAAATAAAATATCCTATTTATGTGGTTACAGAAGCTACAGAAGGTGTAAAAATGAAGGGTTATGCCTGATGGGCTGTCTGTGAACTAGTGCTGCTGTGCCCTTTGTAAATAATTTACTGTAGGAGTACAAAAGGACAAACTGAGGATTGGACAGTCAATCGAAACCTGGATTTTCTTTGTTTCCTCTGGTTAATATTATAATCCTGGTATTATTTAACCTCTCTCAGTGCTCTACTCATGAAATCATTGTAACATGTTTCCACTAGAAACCAGAATTTTATGTAAATACCATGGAAGATTTTATTGGATAAAGTCCTATCCAATTTTCTAACTATATGTAAAGGCAGAAGGCTCAAGGAAAACACCGTAGGAAAATCCCTGCTTTTTACAGCCTATTTAGAAAATACTGGCAAAAAAACCCCAACCTATTTCAACAAAGACTCATTTTGCAAGCACCCAGTGTAAGCATGGGAGATTCCATGTAGATTCTCTGCCTGGAATCCGAGGTGGTGTGAATGAAGTCATTTCTGCTGCAGAAGCTGACACTAGCACGGCACCAAGTTAGCATGCTTTGTCTTTCAGCGAGCTGTTGTCTGGCTTCAGAGCAAAACTGCTTTCAAAACCAAAATAAACCTCAACCGGTGCCATCCCTTACTCCTCAAAAGATGAGATTGGAAGCATCAAGCTCATCTGACAGTTGCTCACCACCAGTTGCTTCTTCATCTCACCTCAGAACCCCATCTGCACGGCAATTACAAGCTGCTCTTTGCCTGGCTACGTCCTCCCTGACCCCAGCGCTCCCGCGAGCTCCGTGTGGCTCAGGACAAACACCACTCTGCTGAAGCTCACACTCCAGCCCTGCTGTCCCTCCCAGAGGACCACACGAGGAGGGTTTGCTGAGAGCCGGTGCCGCGGGACGGGGCCAGGCTGCACAGGAGAGGGGGGCTCAGCTCAGCACAGCCCCACCGTGGCCCGGTGCTCTCCGACCCACCACGGGAGCAGAGCTGGTGTTGCCTTCAGTCAAAACCTCTGCTTGAGAACAAACGCAAAACTGCAGATGTGTTCATCAAATATGTCACAGTTCTTAACAGGGCAGGGGAACGCGACAGACAGGACCAGAGGCCAATACCAAACAATAGCAAAAAACACACTGATCCCAAGTCTTGGATTCAGTGAACCAAAATTCCATCACACGACAGCGTTTGGCAAAAGGAAATTACAGGGAATAAAACCAGGGACACTAGTAAATTAGCCTGTTGGTTTCCTCCTCTGACAGTACCTGCACTACCTGTAACGCCAGACATCTGTGAAGAAAGTGCAAGAAGCCTTCTCCATGAATGCCCCTGCTAAATCTAGCTGAGCAGGCAGGTGGGCAGCAGAGCAACGAGCAGAACGGAACTGCAGAGAAGGCTCTGGTATGCAAATTGTTCCCATTTTTAGGTGCCTTTTTGAAAATGCTCAAAAAGACTGGTAAATTCATTTAAATGAAGGGTCTTGGAAAGCTTCTCCTTACACGGTTCTCTTAGAGTGCACCTTTTGTGTGCTTTCTCAGTGTAACAGTAGCTTTGAAAATAGTTAAAACTGAGGAGACCTCAAATGTCCAGAACATCCCATTGTCTTCTTTATTTGTTGTTCAAACTAAATTGCCCATGTTCAAGCTGCACTGGAAAACCTCTGCAGTTCTGTCTAGTGGCAGCTGAGTTGCTTCCCGCAGAGCTGGTAGATGATTCAGGGGTACTAAGATTACAGCCAGGGGAAGGAGGACAAATCCTTTAATTGTATAAAATCATCAGATTAAGACTAACCCTCTCTGTGGTTCGCTCTGTTAGCGGAGAACTCTGCTGCCCAGAAACTAAATGTTTACAAAGTGCTGAAAAAAAACCCAAACCAAACCCAACCCCAAACCCCAGCAAAAGCACAGGGCAGAGCCAGACACACCTTTCCCTTCTCTGCCCACGCACCGCAGGGAGCCACAGGAACTCTCTCTACTCCCAAGAGAACTAAATTGTCACCTATTCTCTTCTAAGCAATTGTCACAGAATTACACCCATGCTGCGTTAAACGTTTGGGAAGAGATTTGCAGAGGAAGTTCCCTGAATACTGAGGCAGGGCCTCAATTTCTCTACAGGACACACATTCTTGGTGTCTTCCCCTCAGCACCATCTCAGCGAAACTTCACACATTCCAAATCATCTGCTTAATGGCTTCAAACCCTTCTAACAATCTCCTGCACTGAAAAAACACCTCACCTAGTGGTTAGAAACCCAAATTTTTCTTTAGAATTATTTTCTCTGAGCCTTTATCACTTAATTGGACTACAGAACCTGTATTAGTTGATGTTACAGCCCAATCCCACCATCCTCCCTTGGCAACTCATGCAAGCAGGCAGCTGATGCAGGTGGAAGCCAGTGCTTTGGCTGAACCACAGGAGTAACCATATTACGTGTGGAGTCCTGCTTCAACCAAGGACTGAAATTCCTATGTGGACATATTTAGGTTAGATTCTCACCAACCTGAGGGCAGGGAGGCTCCAGGATCTCGCCCAATGAGATGAATTCTGTCTGTTCACAGGTAGATTCTCAAGACTGGATCTTTTTCAAAGATGTGACCTTTCTCCATGAGATAGGGTCTGCTCAACTGTTAGTCAATGTGAATAAAGGAGGATGACTAGAGCTGTTAGCATGTAAATGTCTGTATTTCCTCCTCCTTCAGATTACAAGCCTTAACAAATGGATGGGGCAGCAAAGAGAATCCCACACAACTATTCCTAAGTTTTTCTGTTGGAAACTCTACATTCAAATCTAGGTGAAGATAAAACCACACACTGCAGCACGCTGCAAGAGACACCTGGTAACTACGGGAGGTGCCATCCTCTGCTGTGCTAGAAAATGTTTCCCTGGCTGCTGCAAACAGCTGAAGCAGGTCACACCTTTGTCAGATTTCAGGGAATTGCAAACGATGAGACAGTTGTGTCCTTTCACCTCAGGTATGCATCAGGAGAAGAGCCACAGTAACTCCTGCCTGTGCCTTTGTCACTTAGGGCCTGTGCTGTTTGTTTAGCTGCCACGGGCTGGTGTGGTGCAAGAGGAGCAGGCGTGGGGAGGGGAACAGCCCGTGTGTGCTTCAGACCTCTGTCCTCCTCACACACATTTCAGGGGTTACTCACGGGCTGGCTCTCGTGTGGGCCCCTCGCCAGCCACTGAAGGCTGGACCTCCTCTTCTGGTTTAGTTTCACCCATCCAGTGAATACAGGAATTCAGTTTATGCACCAAGACCACTGCAGGATACAAGTCAAAGCATGGCAAATGGGGACAACAGGGAGATGTGCTTCACAAGTGCTCTGCTGATCCAAACTGAACTGCTGGTACAGATGTACCTGGGGAAGCCCAGGACACTGCCTAATTACAGCCACGTTGTAAGATATGTTAGACAAATGAACTTCCTTCTGATGTCTGCTTCCTATGAGCCCTGCTTCAAACCAGTGCTTACACAGCTTGGAGCCTGGAGGCTGCTGCTACCAACCTGTGCTGCAAACAGTACCCAGGAGGAAAAAGAAAAGTAATTGAACCTCAACACGGTGTGAAACATCTTGGTTATTTCTGCTCCTCTCTGCCAGCCCAGCAGCAGAAGACCCCCAGCACCTTCCCTCTCACTAGAAAATCATCTTCAGGGATGAGTCTTTCCAATTAAGCAGGTTTACACCAGTGACTTTGTGCAAAGACACCCTGCAGCACTACAGAATCTGGCCCACCATGTTTGTTTTAATGCTTTAAACAGATAAATTAAAGTTAAATGTGTCTTTTAGGATGTCACTGAATAGGCAAGCTGAGAAATAAATTGAGCTTCACATATGCTTTTATAACACATAACAACTGTGACTGTCAACACAAGATCCTTTTCACTGTCAATTCACCACGCATTCTGTGAGACCTTGGGGCCTGCAATTATTTCATTTCCTTTCTTGGAAATGCAATTTCCACTTAGTTTGCTGTAATAAAGGTAGACAAAAGGTGGTAAGAGTTGCTGTATTTTCTGATTAAGGTTATCTGTTCATAACTGTAGAAATTCACAAACTACAAACTATTTTTCAGGAACAACCTCAACTTCCTGTTAGGCTAGAAGTTCAAGAAAATGTAATGGCATTGTTCATGTCAAATTAACTGTTGAAGACATTTTCATCTTTCTGATTAAATTAAAATGAAGATCATCTTTCTTCTAAGGATACTTAAATGAAATAAAAGGGAGGAATACATATGATTGGGAAAGGCATTCTGCTTTTAAAACTAAGAGCAAATTAAACAAAACCATAGAGTGCAAAAAGGAAATTGGGCTCTTTACCCGTTCAAAAATAAATGACAGAAGTACCTGCAGGAGAGTGAAGTATCAGTTCATAAAAACAAATGAGAAATTAATTTCTAGCTCATTTGTCATGACTTGCTCCTTTGAACCAAGCAACAGAGACTTGCTAGAACGGCACTGGTGGTATTTTTTCAACTGACAGAGCAGGAAAGCAGAGGTTTAATTAGCCATGATTACAATATTCTGCCCATCTGATTTGTCTCATCTCTTTCCTTTTCTTGAAGTGACAAACAACCTGGCAAGGGAACTGAAGCAAGTGCACAGCCTAATTTCAAAGGGAGCTTGATATTGTTGTAAAATAAACCAATCCTCCAGGAGATCTCTCTGAAATAAATATATCTGACGCAGCTTTAACTCTTTGATGCTTAACTGGCACCTTGAGTCTTCAATCTGTTGTGACAAAAGATTCTTCTTCCCCTCTGTGCAAACCTTAATCTTGAGATTTGGAGGTCATTCAGAATTTTTAGGAACAAACATTTAAAGTAATATGCAGGACTTCTTTTGGCCCAACAGCAACTGCAGTGCACACCTACATACACACCAATATAACTTACATGATTCTATTTTTATAAATATTGTGCCAGAACTGCTTTTTTTTTTTTTTTTAAATCAAGAGTTAACTATACAATGATGATTCCTCTTCAGATTATGGAAAAAACCTTCAACCTTGCTATTCCTCAAAAACTCCAGAGTTCTCTTCTTTTGGCAGAGAAGAACTTTTTTTTAAAGAATGTTCACAGATATTGCAGGAGAACATCTATTACTGAGAATTAGATTTCTACCTTCATGTGAGACTGCAAATTATTTAAGGAGTCAGTAGTAAACACAGCTGCAGACTGTACATTTATCCTGTTAACCCAAATTGATATTAAATCACTTTCAAAATGCACCAGCTGAACAGATCTGGCACTAAAAAACAACTAGATCTCCATATTCTACTTACTGTAATGTAGGCTTGGAGCCTGTGACACCCTTAAGCTGGTCAGAGACAGGACCTGAGTCCGGTACTTTGGAACTGAATTCTGTCTCCAGGTCTTTCTTGTTCAGCACTGTTTGTGCTGCACTGGCTCCCGAGCCCAGCACAGGCAGAGATTTTGATTCTGAAGTGGCCAAGATTCCAGTGGGACCTAAAACCCAAGAAAGTTCAATGCTTCTGTTATTCGAGTTGGCTGCTCTAGAAGGAAGGTGTAAGCACAGCAGATTTCAAGTGAACTGCAGTAATCAAAATGGAATTTTGAAGAACAGTGTCCAGCGCATGGGGGGTATCAAAATACCATTTGCAGCTTCTGCTCTCCCCAACGAGGACTAACCCTTTCTTGCACTGCAGGCAGGGCCTGCTGCAGTGCCACACGCCTGCCTCCTGGGATGGCAAGTTCTGCTGCCCACGCAGCAGGACCAACTCACAACCTGCAGTGCTCTCCCAGCCTGAGGTGCAGCTGGAGCACGAGCCAGACAAACTACTAAAAAGCCTGTTCTCATACAGCAATGAGTAGTTAGTGAACTGTTCATCTGCAAAGCCCACGCTAAAACCATACAGTGACATTAAAACCAGCCATGTCTACATTGACTATGGCATGGAGTTGCACTTGCACAGACTCTGTGACCAGGCAGATCATCAATAGATTCTGACAGGTGATGACTGCAAAGCATAGCTTAAAAACCACAGACCTTTGCTCTGCAGAAGAGGTTAATTCAGAACACTTGTCCTAAACCCTCATTTCCCTGGTTACCATTACTTTCAAGGGTATTTTCACAGTAAGCTCAGACTATGAACTCCAATGACAATGTCTGAGCTCCAGGCAGGACAGAGGAACCTGTGCGTATAAGGCTGTGTGCATGGAAAATCCTGACAGAGCCTCTCGTGGAGCCAACGTGGATGAAAAGCGACAAGTGCAATGGGGAAGTGAGTCACTGCAGGAGTAAGCCAGGTTCTCTGTAATGGCTGAATGGCAATGGTCTGGAAGAGAAAGCAGAGCTCCAAGAGTCACTTAACACAGGGAGAAGAGGAGGACTACAAAAATGCCCAGCCACTTACTGCCACTGTCCTGGTCGGTGGTTACTTTCCGGCGCCGCAGAACCCGTTCCAGCTCCGTTTCACTGCTCTCTGTTTCAAGGGACTTCAAGCTTCGGGAACTACTGGATTTATTCAGTGTCTCCTACAGCAAGAAACAGGTATGAAAAGTTCTCTGAGCATATGTTATGCCTTGCCAAACATCCCACGTGCACAACATGAAAACCCCTCCAACTGCCAAAAAGGTCTGAGAACCAGCTGTGGCTCTAGAGCAGCGTGTGGAGCTCTGCCAGCAGTGAGCAGCTGGGCACTGGCTCACCACTCCTCCACTTGCTCAGGTTCCTGAGGCAGAGATTGACCACACTCACCTACACACCAGAGGGCTGATATCAGGCCTAAAGATGATGTCCTGGATCACTAGTGAACAAATTCTGATGTTTGCAGGGAACTGTCAACTTTCTCCACCTTAGCATTTAAAGGTCCTAAAAACTGCTGGAGCATTATCATACCCATAATTAACCTCTACTGGTACAAAGCCAAAGATTCATATTTTACTGCTTCATCATATTTTATATTTTAGCATGGTCCTGTGTTGCTGCATCCTGGTGTGTACACACCTGCAGAAGTCAGTATGTACTAGCTGCAACCGCAGCACTTTTGTTACATCCTATAATCTCACTGATCTGCCCTGAACCTGACCCTCTGCCCACGTATTTCATGGTTTCTCTTAAGCACACTCTTAGATCTCAAGTTGAAACAGTTTTTTTACGTATAAAACAGAAATGCCTGCTATGACTGCCTCATGCCAAAGGTTAGTATTTTGTATCAGACAAGCTGCAAGTCCAGTAGCACTTTTCTTAAGGTGGAGGGCAAAAAGGCTTTTATCAAAGCCTGAAACCTCTCAAACTTGCCCTCAGGAATTTTATCATGCACACAGTGGATACTGCCTGGATTTCCCAAGAGACAACAGTCAGATACTGGACCAGCACCCACTTGACTGTAAAATACTTATAATGCAACTGAAAATTTGGGACCCATATGCTATTTCATTCTCCTCCTGAGTCTTTTATCATCTTTAGGAATGCCCCAGAATCCTGTTTATTCAGCCTTCTAAAACATGCCTAAACCATATAGCATTTTTCCAGAACATAAATAACATATTCTTAACATCTTTTGTTGACCAGCACGTACTTCTGAGCAGAAACAGCAAATGACAAAAGGAAATGGCACTGCAAGTTGCAAAAGCTGTGCCACTTTCAAGTTCCCAGCAAAGAACTAATTCTTCACCTCCACTCAAAAATTAAAATAAATATTTTCTTTGGCAACTCTTTGAAATTTAACTGAGCTGGTACATTAATAATTAGTGGTGTGCTCCAGACCTGTACAAACATACACGAACAAAAGCAACTCCAGCAACAGAGTCGCTCAAACTGCAATTTACAGAACATAAATGTGGTTTGTTTGTAACAATTATATGGAGGTCTACATGAAATGCATAATTAGCATAGTAACAACAAATGTTTACTCCATCACATCCCACCCCCATGTTTGTTGTCTGACTGTGCATAATGACTGGTCTCAAGAATAGACTGGAATTTGTTTTTATACAGTTTGTCTTATATTGCAAATATCCTGAAGGGCTCAAAAGCAACAAGCTAGATACAGAAGTAGAGCGACTGTAGGTTTCTCTCTGCTCCCACTAAAGTACATAATCAAGACTCCCCTAATGTCAGTGATAGAGTGTCAAAGAAATAAAACAGCTATTAGGAAACGAAAGGACCTGCAGCAGGATCACTCAGCCCGCCCCCGGCTGGTCCAGCCAGCAGCCGAAACAGACTAGTCCTGTAATTATGCAGTGCCATTTAAAACATAATCTCTGTCTTGCATTTTATTCCTTCTCTACTTACCGCCACATTTAATTATGTGTCACTCTAATTAGAGCTCAGCATTAAGGTCTGGTGGCTCTCTAGATCATTTTTTTGTTCTTCCCCTACTTTCATGTGACTGGAAACCGTAAGTTTAACATGTCCTTGGTGCCACACTCGTGATTTTAAATCACAGCACAGGCTGTGGCTACACTCTTTGCTGTACTGTCTTGCATCACCCAACACAATACTCAAGTTATTTACATAAGGGCTGTTTAGGTGTTACCATGGATAGATGATTACAATGATCAGCCTCACTCACCTTCCATAGAGCAGCTGTGAAGCACTTTGTTTCAATATGGGCAGAATTTCACCTTACAAAGTCAAAATTTCACCTGATGTACCAAAGTTGCACTTCAACTTTAAAAGCTTCAGGGTCACAGAAGTGAGGGAGGAAGAATTACCACTCCTTCTGAGAGTATGATACAGTTTTAGGACTTGTGCAAAAGAAGCAACCAGTTAAGCAATGCAATGTATGAGAGCATAGGAGAGAACAGGAGTAAACTTACCAAATGCACACCAAACAGTTTTATTTAGTGACAAGTATGTGGATAACTATTTAGAGTAATTTTTTTTTTCTAAATACAAACACAGACTAGAGAGCACTTGCTCTATTTAGACTGTCTACACTACAAGAAATTCAGTGTCTCAGGAGAAGACAGGAGTTCAGGGCAGCTGATGAGAAGAACTCTACATCTACTGGACATGTGCAGTCCAGGGGCTTTACTTTGGACTAGACAGACTCAGGGCCTCTCCCATTCTAAGCATCCCCACCGAGAGTACTTGGAAAGCTTCCAAAGGATCCATGGCAGGTGCAGGCCAGAACATCCCCTCTAGTGGCAGGAACACACCAATCTGGAGCACAATTAACAGAACTGTTTTCTGAAAATAAATTCTGTTAGCAACACCAAACCAAACCTTTCAGTTGGACCAAAGTCAAAAGTGGAATCAGGGGATTCACTCCAGAACTGCTCTACAGCTTCAAACCAAACCACTAATGCAGAAGTTTCCAATACTCAGCTGTTTTGCACAGTAGGCTCTGTCAGCTCAATGAAAAGAAAAAACACAAATATAAACTACCAGTTTTCTTACCAGAATGCCTTTTAATTCTTTCATTGCACTTTCAGAGGGCTTTAATGTTTCTGGCTGTAAACAAACACAACACACACATGTTAAAAAACAGGTGAAATGGCCCATGACAGACTTTGTACTTGAAGACAGACATCGCAGGGGGGTCTACAGCACAGGCGTGCAGCTGTGTCGAGCTCCTGCCCTCTCCTCTCACGGGCACATGGCTAACATCCAATCTGCTTTCTTCCACAGATAATGAGAAGAGCCTTTGCTCTCAGCACGGTGAACCACAGCCTATACATAAAGACACATTTATCCTCTGGTGAAGATCATAAGTAGTATTCTGATAGTAACCTCATTCAGGTACTAGTGCTAAGTGTTGCATGAAAGGAAGAAATGCTGCTAAAGACATTCTTCTGGTCCAGCAACCCCTTTACCCAATTCAGGACCCTTGGTACTTTTTGTTTCTCAGTGGCTGTTTGTTTACAAGATGTTTGCTTTCAGTTCCTTTCTGTGTCAAAGAAACTGGGTATCTTATTTATGTACTCTTGGTTTCCCTCTTTTTCTGTTCTTCAGATACATGCTGCTCTAATTCATCTTACTCAAAATGAAGTAAAGCAAATGAAGTGAGACAAATGTATTCTTCTGAATGCTTTACAGGAAGCCCGATTCATTTTCAGTGTAAATTACTGTACCTAGCTAATATTATTGCACTGATATTTATTCCAAACCTTTGCTTTAGGCCTGCTTGACTGGTTGACTGGTCTCAGATGAACTCCCTTTTTAATTCTGTCCATCATTTCTTCAACAGCTTGTCTCTTCAGATCTGTAACTTCACCTGTTCCAAAAACAAACAAAAAAAGCCTATCACATTCCAAATAGGAACTACTATTAAAAATGTAGATGATAAACATAAAGGCTTATTTTTCTTCCCTTAATTGGGCTGTTCACAGGGTCTTTGTTACAGGATCACTATTTTACTCTTAATTTTCCCCACCACAAAGAGGCACTTTGCTGCATGCTGCCCACATCTATATGATAGCAGAAACCTGCAGCCTCATCTCAGCTTCTCAGGAATTCTAGTTTCTGGATAAAATCCCAAAGTACACACCTTGAGGATCCAGCCATGGCCTCTGCAAACACCAAAGCCTGCAGAATTTTTCACAGAAGCAGGGCTAAGACAATGAAAAATGCAAAGCTCCTATAACCATTGGAGGTTTCAAAAGCTCAGTGCTACAGGCTGACGCACCAAGGACTGAAGAATACAGCCCCAGTTCCACTATCTTTTCACTGTGGCTCAGCAGAAATTTCCACTGTTTCACTGACACAGGACAAGTCAATAATGCCCCACAGCAAGGCCTTTATGCAGCCCACCACAAGAGTCCCAAACGTATATCCATATGGGTTTGAGAACCTTGCTGGAATGACACACCAGCATTTCAGGCTGAACTAAAACCACACATTTACAGAACACTGCACCGAGTTGAGGGCAAACCTTAAATACCATGGAAGGAAAACAGTTTCAAGGGATTCAGTATCAGGGCTGCAAAATACTCAGATGAAATCAGAAGTTGTGGGATGAACCTAAACAAGACCTGTAAACTTATCAATGTTCTGGATAATGTAACAAAAGACAGTTAACATGCCATACCAAAAAAAAAAGGGGCCAAAAAAGGGTACTTAAAGCAAATACATGGAAAAATATGGTTGATGCTATTCAAAGCTGCAACATTTTACCATCAATAGCAGGAATTTTAAATAGACTTGCTCTCTCACTTGTCAGGGTACTGTTGATGATTCATAGAAATGCAGTTTCTGTATTGTAAGCCGATTTAATGTCAGGCTTTAATTCCACAAACAGGTTGTTTCAAATATAAAAGCTTAATTGGTGGTATGGGATAGAAACCCCTCATTCTAAGTCCTTAACAAGGGTCAAAACAAGCCTCAAGTTAGATATAATAACTAGATCAAGAAAGAACTTTCTCCCTGGTTTTATTTTTATTTTAAGAACAGCTCAACTATTAAGAGAAGAAGCGTTTTGTATGTGATTGAAGAAAGGTCAGAACTGTTAAAGTTTGCTAATAAATAATGAAAGAATGGGTTGTAGAGAACTTACAGTGAATTTCATAGTATTTCCTGCAATCACTGTAACATCAACAAAAAGGTGTAATCAAAACATCTAGGACACTGCAAGGTAAGGAAACCTGATAAATGAAGGCAACATAACTGAACTTTAATACTGACTCTTCATCAGAGTCAGTATTAAATGATGAAACTGACTCTTCATCAGAGATCTCAGTACAAAGTCACTTCTCTAATTATTTTACTCAGACCAACAACCTTACTTCTCTCAGGCTGGTAACCAGTTCCCAAAGATGTCCTCAGAGACCTGCTCAGGTCACCACATTCCTCAGATCCTCACCTGAAAAATGGAAGGGGTAATACTTCCTTTCCCCAGCTTTCTGTCTGTTGGTCCTATCCAACAACCCAGCCATGCTTACAGTCTCCTAACAGCGTTCTTTCTCTAACAGTTATATCCTGTACCTGTAATTTCAGCCAGGTTCCCTTCTGCAGCCCTTCTTTGTTTAAGTGGCAGCAAATGAGTAAGCAATTTACTACAAACTCGTGCTGTTTCAGAAGGAAGAGAGAAAAACCTTGGCTATGTGACGAGCAATGCTTGTCTAACTCCGACTCTTGAGCCACTCACGATCACTTATGAATCTCTACTTAACTCCTGTTCTCAAGATGCTAAGTTTCCAGGTACCCTTAACAACAAACAAATGTAATTCCAGCTGTTCCTTTACAATCAGAGCCACCTTAGCACAAGATTCTGTTTTGCTCTAGGTTTTCAGTATTAGTAAAGGCTTAGCATTACAGTCAACTCTGAGTGGTAATTTTACAAGATATGAATTGAGGGATGAAAACTGAAGCATTTAACAAACTAGCTCTGCAGAGAGGCTCTGGACAGAGGAAATCACAAACAGGAAGCCTTTTGGAAGTTGGAAATTTTCCTATATTATGGTGTGTATACGCTCCCTGCTTAATGCCTGTTGGGTTTATTCTGCCTTTTCCAGATCACCCGTGGAATTGCAAAGTCCTGGACACACTGCAGCTGCAGCCACATGCTGTAGTGTCTCCAAGTGAGAAGCATAGGCTGTGAGCCTCTCAGCACTGCGACAGTGCAACTACTGCAGGCAGTACCAAACAGCCAGGGTGCAACTCAACAAGCTGCACACAGTCGCTGTAAGAGCACAGGGCCCTAAACTGCATCATCTTGTTCTCACCATTCAGCACATCACCCTACCCAGCTAAGTGCTTATCTTCTCAGTTCCTTCTGTAAGGAACATGGCCATGCCCTCCTCAAGTGAAACAGAAATATCGTCTTTTCTGCCACATCACTGAATGAAGTCAGCTCAGTGACACATCTGATAAGCACCAGAGACAGAAGCAGGACAATTAGAACTTTTCTTCAGTTACAGCAAGTGCTAGGTCTTCCCTCAAGGTTTTTGAGCTGCTGGTTCAAACACTGTCCATACTAAAATCCATTTGGAAAAAGTCAATTGGATGATCACCAGCTCAATTGCGGAGGCACAGATGGCTATGAGGGCTACACAAATTTGCTTGAGGTCTTGAGGAAGCTTGGAGTAAAACAGAACAGCCTATTTCATTTGGAAAGGACCTACAACAATCATCTAGTCCAACTGCCTGACCACTTCATGGCTGACCAAAAGTTAAAGCATGTTATTAAGGGCACTGGCCTCTTAAACACCGACAGGCTTGGTGTCTCAACCACCTCTCTAGGAAGCCTGTTCCAGTGTTTGACCCCACTCTTGGTAAAGAAACGCTTCCCAGTGTCCAGTCTAAACCTCCCCTGGCACTGCTCTGAACCATTCCCACACATCCTGTCACTGGATACTAGGGAGATCAGCATCTCCCTCTCTACCTCCCCTCCTCAGGAAGCTGTAGAGAACAATGAGGTCATCCCTCAGCCTCCCTTTCTGCAGACTAGACAAACCCAAAGTCCTCAGCCACTCCTTATAGGAGTACCAAAGCTACCACTTCCTATGTCAGAGCACACACACCTGGGCCACCATCACATTTCTGGACTGCCAGGTGGATGGAATATGCTGGGACATGGAAAGCAGGAGTAAATGTTCACACATAAGAGCATTTGCATCACTATCTGTACCCACAGCTCATTTCACAGCTCTGTCTGCAGTACTTGGTGAATAATCTGCATGACCTGAGAGAGGATGAACCATACCTGACTCCTGCTGAGGAGGTTTCTCCTTCTTGCTCACGTTGGTGTTGGAGTGAGATCTTTTGCGAATCATGGACATGAGAGACCTTTGGGGAAAATGCAACTGCAGTTTGTCATTCTGTCCTCTAGTACACACTGTTAGAATGAACTTGAGCATGACACAAACAGCTTGCTTATACCTGATTATACAGCTACTCACAGAAGACTCATTTAACAGTTCTTGAATGCAGATGTCTGTACTCAGTTACCCCCCACAACGTCTCCCATTAAAATGCACCAGAGGAATTTATTTCTTTTTAACAGACATTAGGCATAAATCAAAACACTCCAGATTTGAATATTAAAAGACTGCGTCTCGTGACACATGACAAATTGAAGCTGCTCTAGCATAATAAAAGGAAAGAAGAGCTGTAGATATTGAAGTATTATTCTTCAGAGGACACTTAAATACGGTGATCAGTATCTCCTCACCAACTCCAAGTTTGTAATCTTCTTACAGCATCAAATAATTATCCCTTCACTATAGTCAGAACATTAAAAGTCCAGACAAGGAAGTGATTCAGCTGAAAGCTCAAGTATAAGCTCCTATGCACATCTGATGTGCCAGTGAGGCCTATCACTCCCTACTGAACATTGCTCCTTAGGAAGCAGAGCGACCTGCAGCATCCATGCTTGGGCTCCAAGAAAACCTTGGCACACAGAAACGCCACAGAGCAATAAATCAATGCTCTGACTGAGCTACTACAGGGTGTAAAATGAGTAGTGTTACCTATTTCAGATAGTAAAGGGCACAAACTTAAACAACAAAACACACCACACACACACCAGAGTTAATTCGTTCTGTACTTTCGTGGGGAAAACAGCAAGCAAGCCAAGTGAGTTAACAGATGTAAAAAATAGCAGAAGACCAAATTGTTCAGAACATGTTTCGTTTAGGTTTCTAAAAACAAAGTGTCATTGACATCCATTTATTTTTAAAACCAAGCAGACAACATGAAGATTAGCTAAATTCCTGAAATTAACTAAGCACACTTTAGGGCTCAGTCAGTTAATTTGGGTCTAATGCCTGATACATCATATACTTGAAAAATATGTCTTGAAAAAAGGGCCTCCTTTACAGCCCTTTGCTTAATCTTGCCCAAAATTTCTTGATGATGGGGTGCTGATTTTCTTGTGTTTTGGTTTGTTGGTTTTTTTTTTTTAACTTATGAAAGTAATTGTGGATGCTCAATGGAGTCTGCATTTTCATCACCAGTATCTGACAGGAAGGGACACACAATAATCCAACATATCCTTTGGTTCAAAGGGGTTTTCTTAGCAGTAAATTCAGACAAGAATTTCACAAGTCTATAATTACAGCTATCGGGTGAATAGAAAAAAAAAAAATCTCCTAAATTTAGAGGAGACAGGTATCCCTCCTCCTCCAAAATCAGTCTAGACAATTTGTTAGGCTTGGCAAGACAGACACTGCTCAAAATTGGTCAGGGTGTTGCCACCTGTCTGTTGGCAGGTGGGGCACAGAGCATGTCCTGCTGGTAAAGAGCCCAAGACAGATGGAGAAAGCCTTTTTTCCTTTAAAGACATTCTTCCTGCTTGGGTGCAAGCTCATGTATTCTGTTTCAGCACAGCATTAATGCTGTGACCCGTGATTTAAGCACTTACCGTATAGGGTTAGGAGGAGGGGGAGGAGGAAGAGGAGGAGGAGGTGGTGGTGGAGGAGGTGGTGCAGGATTTTCAGACTGCTGTATTCGTTTCTGAAGTTCATCAACTGCACAAGAGCAATTAAACTAAAGTCAGTTCTTGATTTCTCACATCTGCTCTAAAAGCCAACTCTGATGGTTTAAGCAAAAAAAAAACCTACTGATTGACTAAAACCAAGTAAGACTAAACCACACAACTGCCAGGAAGTCCTATTTCTGGCAACATTTCCTACCAAAAACAACATACGATTCTAGTTACACCAGTTAGCTCCACCTGAGTTACTTTTGAAGCTAAAACGACCCTTTCCCCCAATACAGGATTCCTCATAAAAAATGACAGAGCAGGGAAAAGTTTATCACATTCCTGCAACAGTCTATAAGGCTGCATTTGAGAATGAACTAGCAAGAGATTAAAGAAATGGATCATTTCAGCTTCCAGACTTTTCTCTGTCTTGCTGAGGGTGTGGGTTTTCCCCCTAAAAATGGTCAAAACTGGACAGTGGGCAAAATGGACTCTTTCTCTCCTGTTTTTGAAATGTTGTCAAATGCAGTTAACTGGGGAAGGGAAGAAGCAGAAAAAAAATAAGTCTTAAGTGTCTTTTAGCTAGGAAATTTTTTAGCAATTGTTCTGAATACAGTAGGAATTATGTCAGAAGTACAGAATAAGACTTCCAAAGTGGACACAGTTCTTTGTTCTCCTAGTGATGGATTCAAATTAAAACTACAGCCTTTTACATTTACTTTTCATTTTAAAAGGGGAAAATAAACCAAAACCAAAACAAAAACCCAAATGAGCAACTTTAAACTCCAGCTACAATCTTTAAAATGATAAATTCCTTCTGAAGGACAAACAAGCCTGAAAGGAAAGAATCTGCTGTGAAGGTCAGATCTTTTCAAGGCAGCAAAGAAGAACTCATATGCTGCCTAAGCATATTTTTAAGGCTGAGTAATGTAAAACTCTAACACAAAGCAGTTCTTCCAAGCAAGACTGCTAACAAGCTTAAAGATAATCCTGCTCTCAAGGAAATGTTTCAGAAAAGCGTGGTTACATGTGGAACCTTAGCTAAGGATAGTGACTTTGGCCTCCTCTGATGGAGGCTCAGAAGCTTCTCTGACCAAGTGTCATACTGAAGACTAGCACCTGCTTAGGCCTCGAGCCTTGACATGGAACAAAAAATATCTCACTACAAGGAAAAGATTTAAATGTATAATTCTCATAGATATGAGGTATAAAAGCCTAACAGATTTGTTTGGCTAACTCCTTTTGTAGGGCTCTGAAAGTAGTACCTTTTAAAAAAAAAAAAAAAAAAAAAGGACATTTAAAAACAAAACAAAAAAGAACAATCCCTCAGAGCCTCTAACATCGTCAGCAGAAACTGTTTTTTTTCACATGTGAAAAAGAAGTGCCAAAGCATGTCTTTAATTTCATCGGTGTCTTCTTTTAGAAGACTATTAAATGGTTGGGTACCTTGATAATTATGGGATATTTTTGTACAATTCATACAATGTAGAATCCACAGTCTGATAAATCACTGTGCATCTTAAAAAAACCCCAACATTTTATTTATTTTTTAAATTAGGCAGGAGGATATACTTTGAATACAAAGGATTGTCTCTTTCACACAGAAACCCACTCACATGTATATCCGCCTGTAAGACTCAGGGCAATCTAACAACAGTGTTTTTATACCCTACCAAAATTTTACAAGGTTGTTTTTTCACACGCATCCTGACCACGACTCTTTTGTGGTTGAAGGCAGTTGCTGTGCTTTGTCTTGTGAAGCACAGGTCTGAATCTTAGCTACACAGAAGTTCTTGATTGTGATATCTCAAATGTAACCTGTATAATTCTATTAGACATCCACCAGCACCACACCCCCCCTACAGTACCTCTAAAATGAAAGTTCTTACATGATTTTACCTGAATGCTTTAGGTCTCTAGCTTTTTCTTCTGAGTTCTGACACTTAAGCTCTAGTTCTTTTTTATCTTCTTCCAAAAGTTCTAGCTGCTGTTTAAGACGACTAATCTCCTTATGCAGTGCTTGATTCTCTAGCTGCTCTTCCAACTCTTTGATCTGCAGTTGGCAAACAACAGCATTCATTACAGTAAAAGGTATTTTCTGTCCTTCCTTTTGACAAATAAGCCATGGGGCACAGATATTCCTGAAAACATGACGTTATGGCATAGCAGTGAACTACAAGCCTCAGAGAAAGAACAATTTTTGAGTGAGAGCTGGTCAGATTTTTCTGAGACGTGTCAGAATTTTCTCTTATGATCCTAACTGGTTTTATCTCTTCTTTAGAATAAATCTTTAGCTCCAAAGTACTTAATCCATAAGACATTCCCTTTTTATTCTTACAGATTTTTTTTTCACATAAATATAATTTAATTTCAGAACATTTCTTTATTTGAAGCACGAGAACACTGACATTCTGTTTTTCTTACTGACTGTTTCCTCTGAGAGGCCAATTATTTAAACTCCCTTACCTCAACTCCAGCAGTGCCAGCGGGTGAATTATGGAATATCAGGTTCAGAGGCAGCATTCAGGTGCAGAGTAGCAATCATTTCCCAGCTCCCTAAATAAGTATGCTTTGCTCTGTCAAGGAGCCAATGATGTAGAGGTTTTCTATGCACTGGCACTTACTCTCCCAAAATACTCATTCAGAAGCATCTGAGATTACATATGGTCTTAGCATTGCTGCACTGATGAAAGCACTGGAACTGTCTACCTACTCCTAGCATTTCTTTAGCAGGTGACCAGACTACTCATGTGACCTGTCTAACTCTCACCTCCTGGTTTTCTCCATGCCAAAATACCCTTTATGTTATTCAGCTTCCAAAATCTTCTCCTGTCATTTCTTCTTCACTTAATGGAACTTGACTTAATGCTTGGAATTGCACTTTATTGGCACCCAGAATAGAATACTTAGCTAAACCAGAGCCTTCATGCTGAAAAACCTTCAGGTTTTGTACTCATGTCTTACCACTGACCGAGGAGAAGGGAGTCACAATCTTGTCTGAAGTTTAGTTTTCAAATTGTGAACTCTTACAGGAGACAAGATCTCAAATAATTCTGAACATAATATATACATGATGCTGCTTAAATTCAGGAGGCTTTCAGAGACCTCTGCACGAGATGAAAAGTAATCCTGTTTTACCTTTTGTTGGTGTTGAAGCCTCTCTTCCTCTAATGTGTGTGTCAGCTTAGCATTGTCATCCAAAGCCTTCAAAAGCTGTTGATCAGGAGAAGAATTCTGCAGAAGCAACTGACTTTGCCTTTTCATCTTGTTTTGTTCAATAAACATCTGCCAAAACAAAAGCCACCCCCAACAAAAACAACAGTTAAGCAGAGTCTAATGCTATGCTGGGGAAAATGGCCACTGGGAAGAAAATTAAGAAATTAACACCATGTTAATATGGGAGGTATAGTGAGGAAGAAGGTGAGAAGGAAGGGGAAGTCTGAAAGTAAAGCTGACAAGAGCTAAGCTCACCCCAAAAGGCACCAGGTGTTTGCTGAGAGAACCACCCACTGCTACACCTCACTTACCCACGTGCTGGCACATTTAGAATTAAAACACATCTCTGAATTTTGTTGCCTGGAAATGGGAACAGTCTGATTCCTATTCTGGGAGCTCTGGACAGATTAAAAGAACTCAAGGTGGAGGAAAAAATGTCCATGAATTCACAGGCTACCTTTTCAAACCTATCTGCAAGCCTTGGTGTAAAGCCCACTATTTGAGGGTTACCCAGATATGTGAATGATGGAGAGTCTTCAGGAAATTAATTTCAGACCATGTTTGTGTAATCAGAGTATACACTTGCCCTGGGAAAAGGCATTTCAGGGCAATTGCAGCCTTTTAGTTCTGATCCTTGTGTTCTTTCCAGTTCCCCAGCTACATTTCTTATGTGGAGAGTGGATACATTAGTGGGGGGAAAAAAAAATCAAATCGTCTAGAGACTTGACACTGATAAAAATATCACACATTTCTCTAGGCTTCACCTAAGAGGTTCAGAGGCTACATGCAGCTTCTGTAAGAGAGATCTGCTCCTTCCAGACTGTTTAGGAACTTGGGAAAAAAAAAATAATTCCTAGAGAATTTATTCTGCATCTTGACATCTCTTTCAGGTAGAGGGTTGCCTTCCAGGCAACAGGGCTTCCACTCTTGACAAACTCATCCGTGCCTGTTCTTAGAGCAGAAATGGGGACTGGGTCACACTGAGGTTTCAGAAGAGTGTGCACAGGTCAGCAAAGCAGGGCACTCATGGCAGGGGAACAGAGACCAGCCTGAGAACACACACACAGCCCCTCAGACTGTAAAAACATGCACAGCAAAAGCAAGAAGATTTTCTAAGAATAAACTATTCAAAATACAAATGTTCCATGAGACTTTTTCAGGTTCCCATACTACATATTCAAAAACCAAAATTACAGACACAACCTATGGTTTCTCCCCATCCGGTGCTACTGCAATGCTATGTGATTTATTTATTTTTAAAATACAACTGGATTTTAAAGAAACATCTGATGGTGGAGTTTCGAGGCAAACATTCCACTCAGTGCTCTGCTCTCTCTCTAGCTGTAGGTACAGACCAGAAGCCTGCTGACCGTGCTGAACTTTTGACTCACAACGCAGCCTGCTTGACCCTGCGTGCCAAGAAGAGTCAGTTGATGCAGCCTAAATACCAATAAACCCTACAATGAACACTTCATTGGGCAAAGCTGTGCCATAAGGGTAGGCAAGGAAGGACTGGAAGTATTTGATGAAGAGGAACTGATGAATACAGGCTCTAGTACAACACTCTGTTAGAAAACAAACAAAAACAAATTTATGACCATCTGGAAGCCTCTGTGGCACGGTGCAAATGTGCACTGGACATCAGCTCCTGGCCCCAAAATTCTGCCATTCAAACCAGTTATGCTTCAAGTAGTATAGGCAAGAGAAATTCAGAATCAAAGCTACCCACCCCAATCAGTAAAGATTTGCCTTTGTATTGCAGCTCATCTATTTAACATTTTATTTTCTCAGAACAAACAGCATCTTTGAAACTTCATACTGTCAAAAGGCCCCTGAATCGCTGCCTGGGAACTCAACACTGTCTCCAAGCCTCCTGCTCTCCTGTAAAGTCAGTCAAAAGTTATTTTACCCTGACAGAAACATCTCTCTAGAAGCCACCTTTAAGAAACATCACTGTTTACCAACTGTGAACTTGCAAAGCAAAGTGAAAACCTGGATTTCATTTTTTTTTTGAGTCTTTTTGAGGTGGTAATTCCAGATTTTTGTTCCCTGCGTTTCTGCTACTAAAACCAACAGCACAGAGTTGTTCCAGCCTGAGGGAGCAGAGAGATGCCAAAACAAGAAGAAATCAAGTAGAACTTGATTTCTTCATCTTGAGCAGATACTTCACCAAATGTAGACAATCCATATTCACTTTGTTTCACACTCTTCTGCAACAAAATGGGAAAAAAAAAATCCTTTTGAAGACCTAGGTAAAAACTTTTTCATTCAAAAGTTTTCACATGAAGTCCTGCATTTTTTATTAGCTTTATAAATTGTTTTTATGATACTGCATTAAGTTCCTGCTTACAATATAGGTGAAAGCATCTTCACCTTCACAAAAAAAATAAAAGTGTTCTTAATGGCACAGACACATGGGAATCAATTTCTCACAGGGAGTCCCATCCATTTCAGAAGTTACTTACACACATCTGCACAACCCTGAATATTAATTAAAGTGACTGCTGAAAGGACAAAACAGCCACTAACAGGATTATTTGGCCTAGGTGGAATTTAACCAATTGATGGATTAGTTCCGACTTTGCCACCTGCTAGACAATTATCTGCAGAGTATCCCAATCAACGCCAGAAACGTTCGGCAGTGCTGGAGGAATCTCCTGAAACCACCACTGCAACTAAAGACAGATGACAAAGGACAACAGTTTGCTTACCTCTGTCCTTTTCATTTACAAAATCTTCAGGTGTTGAGCAAACCAGCTACCTGTACTTCCCTCATGAGTTTCCAAACAGAAGCTCTGAAGTGCAGGAAATCTGGGACTTGGCCACTTTCCACAAAGTTTCCACAAGAGTTGGGGAGGGGGGAAAGGGAAGAGGGTGAAATCCTGAAAATAATGGAAGTTTTTCCCTTGACCTTAATGGGGCCACACCTCATTCTCAGACCCCTGCTCTAGCCATTACCCCACAGAGCTCTTGCTGCAGCTGTTTTTTGTTTACACCACAGCTGAAAAAGGAATTCTTCCTCATTAAAAAAGTTAGAAAGCAACTCTGTTAGTGTCAAGTCCCTGGGAACTGCAATCCTCATTCAAGTAGCATTCAGGGTACAACTGGATGCTTTCCAACTAACTCCTCTCCCAGGAGCAAAATGAGGCCAAAGGAAATGCTTTAATATCCATATGCTGCTACTTTTCCAGCTACACATCGTTGGGGTACTCACTGAGTGGACTATCTTTTTTGTCTTAGCTACAGTCTAAAGAGAGAAGAATGTCTGAATACAGCAGCACTGCTATAATAAAGTAATTGGTTGCATAAAGTTTAAGAAAAATCAGTGACAAATCCTCCCCACTATGAATAGAATAACAAAAGGTATTTAGCAAGGCAGAGTCAAACTTTGGAAGTCTCAACGAGAAAAGACATCAGTCAACTGAGCAGCTGGCCCTGATTTCAATCCTTGGCAGCACTGCTCCATCCCCTCCACATCCCAGTGAGAAGTCAGTACCTCATCCTTACAGAGCAGTAACCCACTCATTTACGTTTGTCACAGTTTACAGGAGCCCACGTCTTCTGCATTACATGTACCCTAAAGTCTTGTGTTCAGACCTGAAGTAATTCCCAGCAGAAGCAGGGTCAAGGTACTTGTACCTACCCAAGAGAAGAGGCTGTTTGAAGGATTTTAAGTGTTGGGGGGGGGGCAGAGTCATCTTGGTTGATGAAGGAGTGATGGGGCACTAAGTGGCTCAAAATTCAATAGGTTTAAAAACAGTTTAAAATATAAATCCAGGTGTGGATTTTAGTTCAATGGCTAATTGGGAAAAAACACATATACTGTAACTTTGTAACTGCTTAACTGTACTGCATTATCAAGGACACTTTGGCTTGTGAGCTTCACTGCATACAAATATTACAGCAGGAAACAATGGTTTGTGGGTTTTCTTTAATAGAAGAGTTGAGAAAACAGATGTATCTTATTAAAACATATTAAAAACCATGCCCATAGTTTGGATATTGACCTAGAAATGATCTCTCTTTGCTCAGGCTCAATGCTGCACATCAAGCAATGATATCAGCCTCGTATGACTTACAAATCCCTTCTGGTTTAGTGGGTTCAGAGGTGTCTGAAGTGCTACTGAGGAAAAAAGCTACAACAAATAAATAGGTTCTAAGCTCAGGACACAATCCTGAAAACTTACTTCAGCACATCCTTTATTTTTCTGATCTGAAAATTTTGTCTGGTGCATATTCTTCCCTGCTTGGGAACTGCTTCTGTGGACAGTAACTGTGATGTCAGAGAGAAAGAGATTACCCAAAGAGCTAATATCAAGGGCATGGAGAGCACAAGACAAGCCTCTAAAAAACAAACGAACAAAGACAACCCCACAAGGTGAAATGTGGAAGACTGGCAATGCATTTCTGACAATGTGCTGTGACCTTCAGAGAATTCCTCCTTCAGAGCAGCTAAAGACTAACCCTGGCTGGATTTTCAACTGCCACAGAAAAACTGAGCAAAACAGGCATGAAATAGGACATATGTGTAGTAAGGGGCAGCCAACAGTCACTCCTCTCTCTACCGATGATTTGTAACATTTATGGTTAATAGTTTTTGTTAAGACCTGAATCAACTTTAGACTAATAAAGATACAATACATTTGCTTTAGCTATTTGGCTAATTGCCAGACAAATTCTAAAGAGACTATTTCTAAAGAGCTACAAGATGCAGCATTAGCAAGTTTTGTAGCTCAAAAGACTAGGTCTAATTTACTCCGAATGGGGAAACTCAAAGTACTGGAAATGAACCTTATTTTTTGTCCACCATTTGCTTCTCACCACAGAGGTGACTGGAGCTTGCATTTTGAGTATGAGAAAACTGAATCCCCATCAGCACTGTGACTTCCTTAAAAATATTGTATTATTTATTTTACCAGCCTGTTCTGTACAGAAGCATATGTCAAACTACAGCACTCATTCTTCACTTACAAGGCATAACTGCTCAAGGCAGGGAAAAGGAATAAAGGGAAAAAAATAATCTCTATTGTTACTTATGTCTTCATTTCCTGCAGTTAATGGTTTTCCTTTTGCCGTGATAGTACAGTGACACATTCTATAACACTCAGTCTTACAGCATTTAGGCACTAATATATTCAGAATTAGATCATATACCACAGGAAAAAGGAGGAAACCTCTTCACTCCCTCCCTCCCCAACAGATTAATTGCCTGAACAAATAAGAGAAAGCGGGGTGTGAGGGAAGATTGAGACCAAAGACAGAATTTCCTAGACCATACATCTGTTACCAATTCACAAGCCTGTTCTTTGGAAAAAGCATGATGAAACATATTAGTGTTACATCATGCTTCAAAAGTGGTAACATCCAAGCTCAGGAGAATTCAAATACTAACCACTTATCATGTCCTTTTAATTATTACTTCCGGTTCAGTCAGTTGGACTGCAAATTAATTATCTTTAGATACCAGTTACTGTTGAGCTGCCCTTGATGATGCACAGAGTGTGGTATTGGTAAGCGCAGAGCTGCTCCAGGAGTTCTGGTTTTGCAGTATCCATTCACAGATGCAGCACGTTAATGCAAAAGTTCTTACTCATTAACCCAAAAGGTCACAAATGCACCTGAGGAAGAGTTCTTTGGGAGCTTATGTCATCAAGATAACCAAATCCATCACACACAACCTCATGAACAGTGCAGACATCTGCTAAGAATGATGATAATTTTTCCCAGGTCTTATAAAAACAAGTTAAATGGAAACATTTTGTGGTGCAGTAATTACTTAGAAACACAGACATAGGTATAGTATGCTGCTTTAATGCACCCGTAAGCACTGAGAACTGGAGGGAAAGTGAAGGAAAAGATAAATGATGCACATTACAGATTCACTTCATTTTCTGAATCCATCCGGATCCCAGTTACCCTGAACACAGCCTTTCATGCTCTCAACAGGTAACCAAAACCACTTGGGAAACCTTCAATTTTTTTCCCAGTTGTGTTTTGAGAAAAAGCCTACACTAGCCTCAAAAGCAAGAGGAACCCCAAGAAACCCGCTCAGCTGTTTAACACTTCATTTCTGTTGATCCAAGACAGAGGACAGCAACCAACAGCTTGATGTGAACTTGGAGATCACACTGCCTCTTCCCTGGGAGGCTTCCAGAGAAACCTTAGGTGCAGGGGTTGTCTCCATGCCAGCACACAAGACAGTAATAAACTGTTCACTTTACAAAATATTGTTGCAAGTCAGGAAGTATGCCTAATAAACCATTTATGCCAGATTATTTTGTTAAACTCCTGGGATTTTTACCTAGCTAAGACTTTCAATGTACTTCTCGCACCGCGTTCCTCCCCTTTTGGCTTGCTTTGGCTGTAGGTATTGTATTTTGCTCATCTTTGTGGAAGAGTGCTTTTCAGGGTTAGCCTCTATATTATTGCAATGGCCTTCAAGATACTCTCTGCCTGCCTTTGTTTGCTTATAAACTGCTCCACAAAGAGCTGAGAGATCTTAAAGTGTCTCTTAAAACATGACACTAGAATTCTGGTTAAGCTTGCCAAGATTCCTGTGTTAACAACCTTGTTTTATTCAGACAGGTACAGATTTTTCCATGCCCCCGCCCCTTGCACACTCTATTTATTTAGTTCTTTTATGCAGATTCCTGTACCTTTCATAATGGATTGTGACTCACTTCAAACCCTCTTTCTTTTTTCCTTCCCCCTCTCCACACCAGGGCTGACAATATTTACTCAGTTTCTTTAGAACCTCTAAAGAGCATGAATTCTAATGTTTGAAGTTGGATCATTTTTGATTAATTAAATATATATTATGGTGGTGCCAGCAGCATGACTATAATTAAAGCCGTACTGGATTTTTTTTTCATCAAAAGCTCTGATTTTCAAGTGTTCACTCACCCCTGTACGTGCTTGCTCCCCCCTCCCCCCGCCCCGAGATCCTTGTCTCTGCTCTCCCCCATCTGCACTCGCCCCTGCACACATGCTCACCCACCCATTAGCTCTCACACCTGCACTCCCAATTGCTCACATTCTGTGGCAAATCCTCCTCGCTGCTCACAAGGGCAGGATGCAAAGGGCATCCCCTGGAAAAGCAGCCCGCACCAGTCGGGTCTCCTCCCATCACAGCCACCACGCAGCCCCAGGAGGGTGAAGCTAAAGGATGAAGCCACGCTTCATCCTAGTTCATCTTCACCTTGCTTAATCTCAGTCCACAGGGCAACTCCCCTCGTGAAGGCAAGTCGCAGAAACCTCAGCCCTCTAGAAAGGCAACGTGCCCACTGCCACACAAGCCCCTTCACGGGCAGTAAGTCTGTATTTCAGTGAGCTAAAAAACACATCTAGGTTGTTTCAGATGTCATAACAGCAATAGAAAAACACTCAGACGTGCCACTCGGTGTGCCACAGGGGTGCTGTGGTGACACTCATGCTGCTTGGAGCCTAGTTCCTTTCTCCAAGTGCCCCAAACAGGTTGAGCAGAAAGCACTGAACATCCAGTGTTGCCCTTCACTCTAAGCTACTCCTTCTCTCAACACTGCACAGCTTACCACAACCAATCATTGTGGCTTCTGAAAAAATCCAAGCAAAAATCCAGCAGGATTTTGCAAGAGCCATTTTATAGCAAGAAAGAAAACATGAGGCTTATGAAAGCAAGCAGAAAATCCTGGCACATCCTTAGCTTAATCCAAACGGCTCCTGTAAGCACATCCTAGAAGCCTCAGCTCTGACAGCACAGCTGTGACCCCGTGGCACGATCCATGCGAGAGGACACTCGTAGCGCCTCACCCGAGCACCAAGCTGCCGTTGTGGCCCACAGCCTGTCTCTCTGATGTCTCAGGTCACCTAAGGGACACCATCAATGTGAAACCAAGCCAATGACAACAGATTTTTAAAGTAATTTGAGATGCTGCTAGTTCCTCAAACACAACTGAGCGATGCCTTTGTTGTCACGTGCTCCTGTATTCGACAATCATTTCTAAAAATCTTTCTACATAGTGTGATACAAAAGGAAAAGAAGTAGGAATGCAAAGGGAAGACTCATGTGGGCTTCAAGCTCGCTGTTGCAATGGCTCCATTTTGGATGGGAGACACACATGGAAGGAAAAGCCTCAACTGTAGAGCTACGCTGTCAATCTGCAACAGGGGCCCATATTTCTGGAAGAGACAACAACTAAATAATGACAAAACCCAAGTACTTATTTGCAAATAACCAGCACTTCTTTGGCATTGTACTTAACAGCTTGCCTGTCAGTTTGCTGTTCAAATACAAAAAGAACTTTAAATATCATCTTTCAAAATGTACAGGTGTCTGAATATTACAGTTATGAATCTAAGCAGAAGTGACATTCTGGGCCCAATGGATCAGATTATACTCTTTCATGATCTGAAAACCTGCTTAACTACACATTTACCAATTACTCATTTCTGAGGGATGTACGACCTTTCAGCACAGTCTTCTGTTGTCAGTTAATGAACAGAAGTACATAATTGTTCTCTACTTCAGGAGATAAAGTAAAGCCACAGTAGGTGATGCAAGATACAATACTGTAATAATGCTCACTAGATGAACATGCTTAACATTCTTAGAAATGTGTTCTTAAACTAACAGTTCTGCAGCTATTACAATCAAACATCACTAATAAAACCATGATGCCTGCACAATCCCAAGAGGTTTAACTTCATGATATAAAAACAGTTATCATAAAAACATAGGTAAAGAACAAAATGAGTTTTTGCTAATATTTTAAAATATTTGCAAGAAAGAAATCTTTTATAGCAGACTGGTAACAGTCTTGAAAAAAATATTAATAAAAATGCTTAAACATAAACAAGATATTTTTAAACAACTTTTGGTCACTAACAGATGTCTCTATCTTTCATAAATTTGAATGGATCTCATTTTTATTTCTGGAAAACCACAGTGAGCCTTTGATCAAAATGTAAATGGCTCAATGGCACTGAAGCCATGGCAAAGGGAGGTGTCCAGTTCTGCTCAGCAGAGGAATTTGGGCTCCATCTCACAAAGCTCTGTAAGAGTTGGGTATGAAGGAGGCTGCATGTGCAGTCTCTGATTTCAGAAAATGCTCCTCTTCAGTGATTTCTCTCCCACACTTCTTGACTCTAACAGCATCCTGAAAAATTCAACTCTATACTTAAAATTTGGGAGTTAACAGGACATTTTAATAAGTAATAAATAATTTTCATTTCTATTGTTACTTATTCCCTTGGGAGGAACAATGTGTCAGCTGCTTTAGCTCTGCTTGAGGTAATTTCCAACAGGTGGCAGAGATACTGACAGCGGGCGGGAGGCTGCATGTGTGTTGACGTATACACACATATATAAGTTACATGAATCTCAATTACAAGCTGATTCATCAAATTATTGAAGTGGAACTGATAAGCACTAGTTTACCTAAAGCCAGGTTATACCTGTATGAATGAGCATCTGCCAAAATTTAATGCACCTTTCTCCTTCAGGATAAGCTCCCAGCCCTCTCACCCAAATGCAAATCCTCCTAACAGAGATTGGTCTGTACCTAGAAGTTATTAGGTTTCTAGCTCCTTCAGTGGGTTTCCCAAAGGGTCAATGGGGTGACCTTGCAAAGAACAGAACAGGAAAGAGTAGCAAAAAGTGGGATAAGGAGAAAGAGACCCAGCAACCTTGGCCCAGATGCTGTGGAGTTCTCCAGGCTCTGTACACAGCATGGTCAGAGACAGAGCAAGTGCAAGCAACATGAGTCAACTTCCTCACCCCTAGCTTCCAGATTTTCCAACTTACAGTTTATCTCAAATCACCCAGCATTCTTTTTAAAATGTTGCTATATGGTTTTGTTCATATCCAAAACACTGAAACACCCAGCAAAAGCCAGAAGATAACAGGACAGAGTAAGCCCATTCACTGCTTCCTATACAGGTTCACAACGTATACAGGCCTTTGCTCACAACCACTGACTGAATGCAGTTAGCTGTACAGGAGCTAACAAATACAATTTTAGGTTTTTTTTGAGAAACAGAAGCAGCAGCAAAGGCAAAACCCAAAAGAGCTCTCTGCTCAAAGCTGACCTCCTGAAGGCTAAGTACCTCCCTCCTGTCAGTCACAGTTTCAAAATTTAAAATCCACTTTATATCAGATGCCAGACGTTTCCCTCATTTACAGTATTTCAGTACTGATGACTCATGTAATTTTGACATATAATGGCTTTCTTTAAACCTGGGCTTCTTGATAAATGATTACTTAAGAAGCCTAACTTTTATTAAAGAAAATATTGATGCATGGCTTGGAATAGAAAGCTTGAAAATATAACCCAAGTGCAGAACTCTCAAAATCCAGAGTACAAACAGGAAAAACCATATGAGAAAAAAAGCCAAAAAATGACAAAACCAAAACCAAACTCATGATCTCATAGTGCTTCAGTCTATGAACAGAATGAAAGAGCTCCTCTGCATTTTCTAAGGCAAACATTGCCAGGTACAAGCCATCAGAGCTACCACCAGCCATTCCATAATGTCACCCAGTGACCCATTTTCCTCTTTGGAAGTTTATACCTTCTCTAGAATGTCCACAGAAATTTTTTTTCCCCCACAGCTTGAATGCTTCCTGCAACAAGTTATTCAAAAGATGTATGTTAAAAGAACAGCCACACTGGCAGAAACCTCAACTAATACTGTATTTTGCAACACTTTTTTTGTAATTTCACATATTTTTCAGGAAAAACTCAGTGCTTCAAATTATATCACTAGAAAGGCAGCTAATCCTTCCCAGATCCAACCACTAGATATACCACATTGAAACGCTGTGGCTGACTAAGCCCATTATAAATTTAAAGCCTCATTTTAAAAGGGAAAAGGGGTAAGACCACATGGCTAATTCTGAAGTGCTTTATAATTGCTGTTGAAACAGTAAACCCATGAAGTAGAGATGTTAGCTAAGTAGTACGTGGATATTCAGAGACACCCTTTGTATGAGAGCAGGGAACTGAAATCAAGTCATCCAAGCTGGCAGGTTTTTGCCCAGTTCCAATGTCTCCATTTTACAAGATCCCCTTTTCTTGACTACTCACCTCTTGTGCAAATGACTCTGCTTTCTTCCGCAAGTTCTTTTCCAGTTCAAAGTTTACATGAAGCTCTTCATATTCCTCTACTGCCAGCACAGACACTGTTTGTAAGAACAAAACAAGATCAGCAGTGGAATGGATCAAACCAGGAAGAAAGTACTGCTTGATTTCCCCAGACAAGCTGTTATTTCCCAGTACCATCAATCCTTGAATGAAGGTGTAACCTAGTTTTACATTTCCATGTATAATCTGTTTGACAATATTTGCCCTGTCTGCTCTAAACCACACTACATATATGCATATATTGATCTTCTGAATAGAATACTCCTCCCATCCAGACACAATCTCCAGTAACGGGCATCATGTAGATCATATTTTGACTTTTTGGGTGTAAGAAAGTAAATCCTCAAGAGAGCCTTGTTGAACCTATCAAAGATTACTAAGTTATTTTGGAGGCACCGATGGCTGGCTGCCTGGTTTGAGGGAGGCTTGATGTGTCCCTTTACAACAGAGATTTAAGGGAGCCTCAAGACAAATGCAGTACCAAGGCACACACAGATGGCAAAGCTAACCATGGGGCATCTCTCCCCAAACCATTCTGAAAAGGCATCAATCTGGGGCAGCAAGCATCATTTTTAAGTACTCAGGTATCACTTATTCTTAACAGGTCTCAGTGTCCACTTGCATCCTCTTGATAAGCTCTTACTGGTTGAAGATTAGTTTGCAGGGTGATGACATTGGATTTCTAACACTGTTGTACACAAGTTCCTTGGGTTTCTGGAGATGAGTGTAGCAGTTTTTCAAGCTACATACAGTAAGTGGCACTTACTTACACACATCCCAGCCCACCTGATGCTCCAAATGATGTTAACTTGAAAAAAGAATCAAACACAAAACCCAACAAATATCTCTCACACCTAGAAAGATTTAAGACACATTCACCACCTCTGACTGAAATTTATTGATTACACAGCCTCAGGACAGTGCGACATTGTCACAGAATACAGTAGGTATTGAACGCATATTTTGGTAGCTTATTTCAAGCATACAAAAAAAAACCTTGCTTTATGTCACCAGTGCCTTAGGATCTAGCCTGGTATAAATCCTCCTCAAAAACAGGATTGTGCTTTTATTTTTTTCTTAAAAAAACAAACAAAAAAAAACAAACAAAAAAAACAAACAAAAAAAAAACCCACAAAACAAAAAAAAACCCCAAAACATTGTAGAAGCATTTGACTGCCACCCTATCCCACCAAAAGCTTCTTCAAGCTGATCTGTTTAGTTAACCTATTCAAAGTTTGGTGCTTTAAGACCCTTCAAGTACTGCCTGTCATAGGTTTAAGCAATGCAGAAGACATAAAGGAGGTAAGAGCTGAACGCTTGGTGGAAGCTTACAGGGATAAGCCCCACTATGCAACCTCCTCTCCCTACGCCGAGAGGCAACTGCAGCACTCAGAGAGGATAAGAAACTCTTCTCCCAGCCAAAGCAAAAGAGAGACAATAGTTTCATAGAATCATAGAATCCTTTAGGTTGGAAGGGACCTCCAAGATCATCAAGTCCAACTATTGAGCCATTAGGGCTCTAAAGTCCTCTGCTAAAACAGATCAGAATCTGTCAGGGCTGGAAGGGACCACAAGGATCACCCAGTTCCAACCCCTCTGCCATGAGCAGGGACACCTCCCACTAGATCAGGCTGCCCAGAGCCTCATCCAGCCTGGCCTTAAAGACCCCCAGGGATGGGGCCTCAACCACCTCCCTGGGCAACCCCAGTGAAAGTTCACACATTTCTCTATAATTCAAAACTCAGGTGTTTCCTTCAGGCACATGGACTGCCCTCCTTTGTATATTTTTCCAAAGGAAAAAGAGAGTATTACTGGCAGAAGGCCACAGCATGACTGGAGTCTTCACTACTCCAAAGATTACACTTTTCTCCTGTATTTTCACTGTGTAGCTGTGGCTATTTCCACAGGTCCTCCTGTGTGAAAGCACCAGCCCTAGCTGTTTGCTCCACTGCCTGACAAATGTTTCAGAATTCCTGGGAGATGTTTTAAAAGCTTTTTATTTTTCCTCCCTAAGTAAGCAAGTAAAACACGACTGAAGAGGAACAACTTGAAGATAAACCAGAATAACTTTAGGCACTGGGAATGCAGTTGAAGACTTTCAGGATGCATTGTTGAACAAATAAGTGAGAACCCTTGGAAGGCAGAACAATTGATGCACCACGAGAAGCTGACATTAAAGGCCAGACCTGTTGTCTTGCACTTCAAGAAAATGTGGAACAGCCAAGGAAACTTTTAACCAAGCAATTTTAAAATTTACAAGGCTAAATAAGCAAAAGAGAAAACAGCACAGTAATCCCAGGCACTAAGATCCTTCCACTTCTCTCTGAACTACTGTTGGGTCAATCATTTCTCATGTGGAAGCACTCATTAAGCAAAAGCTTTCCTTTCCCTTCCTCAGCTCTCTCTCTTTTTAGACATTCCTTTTCCTGGTTTTAACCCTCATTTCTTTCCAGGAAGGGAAAATCCTTGCTTTCCTTTTGTAATTTGGAAATCCTATTTATCTCATTCCTAGAGCTCTTGCCTTTTTTGTCATCATCTGAACATAAAAGTTGCTCCCAAGTCTTTTGATATTCAAAATGATTAGGTGTGTCCCAGCTAGAAAGAAGGCTGATTTAATGGTTTAGAAAAACAGGAGACTCATGTCCAAACTTCATTTCTGAGGAGGACTCCCTTCTGGCCTTAATGTGCCACTTGTGCCACAGAGCAAAAATGTTTTGCTATTCTCACATACAACCTGCTATTTACACCCTCAAATTTTCCTGCAGCAGACAGCCTAGAATAGTCCATGTGTTTATGGAGTGCCTGCAGCAATGAGGTCGAGTGTCAGACCTGGAGCACAGCCACTGTTCTGTAACCTACTCTTTGTACTACAACCTAAAAGCTCTAAAGATTCTGCAAAGGATGTAGTAAATTGTTAGAGGATCTGCCGGGACCACACACCTCTGTTACATTTCTCCAACAGTTGCTGCTGCTTATTAACTTCTGCTGTCAAAACTGCCTTTTCTTCTTTCACTTTATTCACCTGGAAAAGTATCAAGAACAAATGAAAAATAAGAGAATTTTAGTTAGTGGCATAAAATGTACAGCACATACATAATTCAAACAAAATTTTGTGTTCAGTAATCCATTTTCTTAGGTTTAGCTTGATCTTAAGAGTTTCTAGTGGGATGGAAAGCATTTTTACTGCAGCTTACAGACCTCCTAGCAGATGGCATTAAAGGGCTATGAACCAATTCTTCACACGGGGCTCCCATGGCCCCCTCTGATGGCATGTACCAGTCACAGCTGCAGATTTAACCTCTTTGGAACTGTTCAGGATGAGGCACCATAGCACCTGGTTGAAAAGTTACTAGCTTGCCCTTGACTGTTTCTGTTTTAATATAGTCAGGCTGCTGTTTTGCTTTTTTTCCTGGGCTCTGTTTATTGTCCAAGAGCTGTCAGCTGTGTCTTTCTGAATGCAAGACAGGAAGAGCCACTAAGTCCTGATTTGCATCAGTACATGGCTTATCCAGTTTTCAAGCAGTAATGAAACTCTGCTGGCTCAAAAAGCCAATTTGCTGGTCTAATTACCATGACAGGGCACTGCCACTGGCTAAACTGCAGGATATGCTCAGTGAAGTAGCACCAGTGGTTAAAATGGAAATTCTCCAAAAGTATTTCTTGCACATCCACAGGTTTTAAGGAAGTCCAAACAAAGCCCCTACAGGTTGTGATGTGTGAGGAGGGGCTGTCAGGAAGTGGAGATGAGAGCTATAATATGGGTGTTAGAACAGACCATGAAGAGTCATGTGCCAGCAACAGCAGCAGACTAGACTCTGAGGGAGAAAGTGCCTTCTAGGCCTATGCCCCAAGTGGTCCACCATATGGGCAGGCTGACAGGACTTGCGATTAGATAGTATTCAATTAACTTCACAACTGAGTGTTTTTAGCAAAATTAGATACAGAAAGTACTGACTACACGCTAACGTGGTCTCGCCTTCCATGGTACAATACATACTTCTTCAATTACTTCTACAAGTTTGCACTTCAGGTTTTCCAGTTCAATGGCTAAGGTCTTCTTTTCCTCATGAACAGATACAATTTGATCTCGCAGCTCTACAGTTTGAGGAAGGAAATGAAAAATATATTTTATTCTTAGAAGAAAACTACAAAGGAAATGGCACAGCAATGCAAGTACAATAGAGTACAAAACACCTGAACTGCATACGAAGCACCCGTTTATTCAAGGTACATCCTCAATAATTCAGGAGCTTTGCCTAAGTGTCAAGTAACAGATCTATAACTGGGCCACAGTTTCAGATTTACTCTGTTGAGGTGAGCTGCCTCGTTCAGTCTGCCGTCTTTATTTGCATTCTAAATGATTCATTTCCTGCTACAACGGGGCCAATCCTGCCACCACAGAGCATCCTCAGTCCTGCTCAGGAGACTCCCACACCACAGAGACACCAGTACAGGGGTAGCAGAAAGCAATTTTTAATGGGCGTCCTTTAAAACAAATTAATGCACTTCAATTCTTTTTTGGATCATGAGTTCTTCACAAGGGAAATAAACAAAACAACAGGCGGTTAATATTTGGGAGGTTTTCACTGAAGAAATTGTCCTGAACAGCTGCCAATTTATAGTCCTTGTAACATTATGTGAACAGAGTCAGAACATAACCTTTACTGATGGAAGAGCTAATGCTTGTAATTTTCCCCTCAGAATTTTTATTCCTTAATTATCAAAATATGAAAATAAATTAAATTCACAATGGAATAAAACATTTTATTATAATCACTTCTTAACAGGAGATCAGTTTGCATACATAATATATCGAGGTTTAGGTTAACATACAAACACCACAAAAATATAAATTTATTGCTATATATTAGCTTTCAGTAAGTGCTTTTATTCCCCACCTGCTTCCAGTATTTCACAGCACTGCTGTTCACTGAATAGCAGCCACGAGTTGAGAAAATTGTTGCTAATCAATTGCAGATGATGATGACAACAAGCTCGATGCTGATTCTACTCTGCCCCCCCAAACCAGGAGCCTCAGATTTATTTTCCTCCAAATTACAGGCATGCACATCCTAAAGTAAATAAAAACATTTGCTTTCCCAGAAGAATCTTGAAACAAATCATATGGTTTCTGGATTTGTGCTTCCCACTAAAATTAATGGAACAAAAATTTCTCACTTAAATTTATGGTAACTGGATTAAGTCAGGTCTTGCAATACATCTATCAATCTCATAGAGAGAAGAAAGCATATCCATATATCTACTTCTTTACAAATTAGTACAAGAAAGGTTTCTTTTTGGCTACACGGTATGCACTGAACTGCTTGACCAACACAACTGAGTCTTCAGTTCCTTTTATATCCAAAAGATCAGCTAAAAAGAAAAAGAAAATCCAAAACCTATAAATAAATTTCAGGTAGTGCTGAGACCGCTCTACACTTCTGTTACGAACTACAGCTTTACTATCACCTTTCCCTAATGCAGGAGACAGCAAAAACAGAAGTTACCTGAGGAACAAAGTTTTATCCCTTTAATAAATGACAGAGTTTTAACTAAAGAGCTTTAGGCTGCACCACCTTAGTTGTATATCCTGACAGAAAAGTGGTGGGAGGGAAGGTATCATCCCAAGAAGCACCCAATATGCTACTGAATGGTGAGAAGGTTAAAAGACTTCAAGGCTCCCAACACAAAAACGACTGCTTGGAATCAGAAACGCACACAGAAGAGTGGATTTCACCTTGGGCAACCACAAAGCATTGGGGGTGGGGTTTGAAAACACATCTTTCATTGCCTACAGTCTTTCACTTAGCAGGTAATCCAAGATGTAACTTCAGGCTTCTCCCTGACAACAACCGCCCTGCGGCTTGGCTTAGGCTGGGGGACAGCCCTAGCACTGCCTTTTGGCACATGCTTAGGCTGGGGGACAGCCCTAGCACTGCCTTTTGGCACATGCTTAGGCTGGGGGACAGCCCCAGCACTGCCTTTTGGCACATGCTGAGGCTGGGGGACAGCCCTAGCACTGCCTTTTGGCACATGCTTAGGCTGGGGGACAGCCCTAGCACTGCCTTTTGGCACATGCTCTCAGGTCACTCTGCTACCATACACACACGCCTCCCTCCAGGCACAGGGCTGGAATATCTTCTCCTGTAGCAAACTGGATGCCAATGCTTTTAAAATACTCAGCACTTGTAAAAGTCAAGTCATTAACATTTAATAATAAGACCAGAGAGAGAAGCAGAAGCCAGGAGTTCTAAATCCTTTATAGCATGCCACACTTTGTTCTTTATTGAATTCTTCAGCAAGACAGAAAGCATACACTTCAGAACCTTCCTTGAAATATCTCTTATTTGACTCTGCTGCCCCCCTAACCACATACTTTGATCTTCAGACAGGGTTTCTGCTCTCTTAAAATATATCCTTGACATCTTTCTCTGATAAAAGACAGGGGGAACTCCAGTCTTATTTCCAATTCAAATGGGTTATATGGTGTGGA
>NW_008580993.1:0-20560 GCF_000691845.1 Merops nubicus | reverse complement strand
TTCCCTACATCTATAGAATGGAAAGATGTTTATTATAGAAGGGTACATCTTATTTCTTTTCATGTTTTTTTTTCATGGGTTAGAAATTTATTTTTTTTTAAGCATTTTATTTCTTTTTTCTCAGTGATACTTTGTACCACTTCACTGAGGCTGCTGCATTCAAACTATTACCAAGGTCAGGCTGGAAGTTCAGGACAGCTATACTTAGATATTATTTGCTATAGTAATTTATTATCAGAAAAAAAAAAACAAACAAACAAGCTTTTTTAAAAAGCATATACAACTTAATTTCCTTCTCTGACACCACAATGACTTCATCACAGACTTAGACAAGAAAGAAAGGCAGATTTTGGATTACAGACATACAAATTGCCTTTCAAAAAGGAAGCAGAAAATTTCTTCATAAATCACAGATCTCTCTTATCAATGCATTTCCATGTTCCCAAGCCTTGTTATTTCACCCAGCACAACAGTCCCTTTTTATGCTGCTTGTTTGGCAGTAGCTCTGGAATGAGAATGAAGTTTCTGCATACAAAGGTATACAATGGAAGTGGAAAGTCCTGTCTTACAAGCTTTGAAATTGTGACATTGCAGTTGAAACAATACCAAGGTGACCTCGTCCTTCTGTTTAATTTTTACTTTGTTAAGGATCTGAGGAAAAATTTCTGTTACTAACTCAGCAACATTGAGCTCTTAACTGTGTAGATCCCATTTTCCTACTGCATTGTAACTTACTTGCAGGCTGGATGTATATCCAGCATATACGTTACACGGTATCACTACAAGCCTACCATGTTCTCACAGTCTGTCCTGGAATCCTTTGATGACCACTTTCAGAAGTGTGTAATGGAGCCAGACAGACCTCTGGTCCAAACCAATACTGCCATTCTTCAGACAACTTTCGCCTTGTATGGTGGTGTAGGCTTAGCAACAACACTCACCTTTTATTTGCTGCTGACAGTGTACAGAATTGCATGATCCAGAGTTTGCTTCTGTATCTGTGGATGAATCGTCCTCATCTATGTTGATCTCTTCAGTGATAATTTCTGGGCCCAGCTTTGCCATATAAAGCATGCTAATTCTTTTCAAGGTCTTATTTTCTTTGTTCAGCTGAAAGATAAGAAGCATACACAGTAAGAATTGAGTTAGTCTGTCTTTAAGCTGCTGTGCATCAAAAAGGTCAACTGCTTTTTATTCCTCCTTTATTAGAAGATATATCAAAGAAGACAAAGCAACATTAGATTAAATGCTCCATTCAATATTAAAATGGCCTGAAGATGGAAAGCTTGTCCACTTTCTCCTCTGAGGAGGCTTGAATTCAACACGATGCTTCATCCATGCCCTTCCTTTCTCTCTGGTACTTCTGATTAATAAATGCCCTGTGTAGGTTCAAATAAAATCAACTATCAAGTTTAGTTAATGCTACACATTCTTTGTGATAGCTGCTTCAGCTCCTTACCCTGAAGCAGGCACCAGCATGAACGTGAGCCTCAACTGAATGAAGAAGAGCTTGTGTTCCTCGAAAGCTCACCTGGTTTTGCCAGCTATACGTACTGATCAATTAAGAGCTCTTAATTGCTCTATGCCTTTACTGGTCTTATGAACTACAAACACCCCAACTACTGTATTCCCACTTATGACAGAAGTACCTCAAATTTTTTTTTTACTTATTTTCAGTTCTCAAGAACTATTACTGTTGAGTCAACATATGTAAGATGAAAGCTGTATCGTAGACCAATTCTTTATGGGTCAAAGCACAAGTCAGAAACCACTCTGAGCTGGATGCTTAAATGTATGACTGGTTGGTGAATGATACAGAAGATGTTCTGTAAGGCATCTCCACCTTGATCAAGATGCCAAAAAAAAAAAAAAAAACAAACCAACAACCCAACAAAACCAACACAACAGAGATTGCTTCAAATCAGAGAATGGTAGGGGTTGGAAGGGACCCCTGTAGGTCATCTAGACCAACTCCCTGCCAAAGCAGGTTCATCTAGACAGGATTACGTCCAGGCAGGTTTTGAAAGTCTCCACAGAAGGAGACTTCACAACCTCTCTGGGCAGCCTGTTCCAGAGCTTTGTCACCCTCAAAGTAAAGAAGTTTTTTCTTATGTTTTGGTGGAGCTTCCTGTGTTCTTGTTTTTCCATGTTGCCCCTTGTCCTGTCACTGGGCATCACTGAAAAGAGGCTGGCCTCATTCTCTTGACACTCACCCTTTAGGTATTTCTCAGCATTGCTAAGATCTCTCTGCCTTCTCTTCCCCATGCTAAACAGAATCAGGTCTGTCAGCCTTCCCTCATAAAAGAGATGCTCCAGTCCTCCATTGGACTCTCTCCAGTAGCTCCTCGTGTCTCTTGAACTGGGGAGTCCAGAACTGGACACAACACTCCAGATGTGGCCTCACTAAGGCAGAGGATAGGGGGAGGAGGTTCTCCCTCAGCCTGTTGGTCACACTCTCTCAGTGCACCCCAGGATACCACTTGTGGTCTTGGCCACAAGAGCACACTGCTGGCTCATGGGCAACGTTTCCACCAGGACTGCCTGGCCCTGGTGACCTTGCCAGCAGGTCAAGCCCTAACCTGTATATGTGGTTCTTCCTCACCAGATGGAGGACTCTACACTTGCCCTGGTTGAACTCCATTAAGTTTCCATGTTTTACTCTCACCATTTCCTGTCCTGCATCTAGCTACTCCAGCAGCTCTGGCAAGCTCAGCAGTCTGAGGAGTATGCTGGGGTTACTGCCCACCCACCAGGCAAGCATTGCCTGCATTCATGTCTAAGAATGAGACAAGTTTCTACTAACGATGTACAACATGTCAAAGTGAGCATGCACTTCAGAAGTCCCAATATTTACCTCTCAAATACAATATACACTGTACAGTTATGCTTACCCTGAATTTTCACCTGAGCAATCACCTCTGGTGTCCCTTTTCCTCAGCCCCCAGCTGTGGGAGATTTACTCAAGAATTTTTTCATCACATTCCCAAAGAATGAAACTGAGCAAGTGGGAAGGGTGGTGTGAAGAACCTTCCATAGTTTAGTCAGCTCGCAACAGCAAAGAAATCAGCTTGGGCAAAGCAGCCCCATGGGGTAAAGCTTCTCTTTGAACTGCCCCGGTACGTGCATTACAGGAAAAGTGCAGCAAAGAAGAAAAGTTGCATAAATACATTCATTTTCTTCCTTATGTACTGATTGTCTATCTTATGAATTCTAATATAGTGTCATTATGCAAACAATTAAGTAAATACCTCCAGAAAGTACACTGCTAATGCATCTAAATTAAAGTGATTTCTTGCTGGTGTGATTTTTACCATATCTAAGGATGTACTTTGGGCAGGAGATGGGGAGGGGGGAAGGGGGGGAAGGCAGTCAGCATTGCTAATGAAATTTGGTTCAAAATTGCTGTAATCCATTTTCTGATGAAGTGGCTCAGATGCATTTTACACAACCAAAAATATATAAGAGAGATAAAAACATTCTTTAATAATAATGCACTTCTGATGAGATGGAATATAGAAAATTACACACTTGTTAAATTCATCAGACTAGACGCAATCAACAGAGCAGCGGAGGTCACCTTTCCCCTGCCCTCGCTCTGCTTTCACAAACAATCACCTGAAATGGAATGCAGTGGTTGACTTCTCCCATTTTATTTAGACACTGAAATGCTCATTATTGTTTTATATCTCACATAGGACAGTTTTAAAAAACTTGTTTTCCATTTAACCTACATGCATATAAAAACTGGGTATCAGGATGCTGCTCCATGACTTACTGTTCCAAAATAGAAACTAAATTAGAATGGGTAATTTTTTTTTTAATTTGAAGGCAGGAATTGTATTCTGCATCTCACATATGGCTTATAATTTCTGCCACTTCAAAATAATTTCACAGATCTGCAAATTATATGAAAAAAAACCTCCATATATATACATATATATATATATGGGACAAGCATACAAACTCAAGTTTTTAAAAAAAAAAGAGAGAAAGAAATCAGTTGAAACCAAACCACCGTAATTCTTCTCACCTTAGAAGCCAAAGCCTCAGCACTTTCACGGCACGTCTTCTCAATTTCAAGATGGTTCTGAATACAGTTCACTTCCTCAATAACCATGTGAGAAACTAGGGGAAGAGTTTAAAAATTAGTCAGTGCTTTCCTGCATTTGACACATGGATCCCATGATCAGAAATATTATCTCTCTTTCTGTTAACCTTCTATGTAAGTATTTCAAACACAGGGAAGTACGTACTTAGATACTATCTCCATGGACAGGAACCGTTTTGAACACTGAATATTTGGTTCATCGCATTAAGAAACTCTTTCAAGCCCTGTCCACAGCATTTGAGGGGAAACTGGAGAACTGAGCATAAACTGATGGAAGTAGGTGGCCAGCAGGAGCCTCCCTGACCACCATCACTCATCATCTCTATTTCATTGACACTTGAGGAATCAGAATGAGACCATTAGGATTGTTCCTCATGATTGGCATCATAATCCTCATGAAAACATGGTATGGATGCTGTTTTCAGAAGATTGGAACCTCAATATTTTTCAACAGCAAGATTAACTCAGGTGCATTACAAAGACTTTTACCTTCTGTTCTTCATGTTTACATGGTATTTTAAGTATCATCACACCTGATAAACACAGTGTACAAGAAGAGCTGCAGGGCGGACATATAGTACAGGCCTGGGGCAAGTTTACTAGGAAATGGAGAATGGAAGTAAGTGACTGAAGCCTCCACATTCACAGTGCCTCCTACAGGACATGCTCCAATGAAGCCAAATTATTACCACAGCACAGTTCCTTCATCTCATTCTGCCCCACCAGCTTCAAAGTTACCTGCAGCAGCTGGGATGCACCCTGATGTACACAGTCCTGATGGCAACTCAACACTGCTGGCACCACCTCATTTTTGACAATCCAAGTACTGTACTACTACATGATGGCTATAGTGTCTGAACTGTTTCTTACTTGAAGCCTCTCTATGCTTGAGCAAGCCCTAAGATAATCACCATGGTCTCACAATTTACCTTCGCAGTCCACAACAAAGATTCAGACACCAGCTTGCACACGCACACACACACACACCACCTTCCATGAGAGCTGGGCCAGCAGCAAGCTGTGTGAGTGCACCTGAAAGGCATGGCTGTGCCACTACCCCTGACGTCACAGCTGGAAGAGTGAGAGACATCTGTCCTTTGCACTTACAGGATCCCTGTTAGCAGAGCAGGTACACATCACTAGATTGAAGTTACGCCATATTCTCAGAGTAACCAAAAAGTTATGGAACAAGTCTCATTTTGTGACACACAATATCAACGAGAGTTGGTGGGAATTTAAAGGCACAGACACATTCTGGCTTGCAGCAGTACACAGGTACTTTACTACTAGAGTTGGAAGTCTTCTAAGTGACAAGCTTTAAGTTGCACAGAGGTTCTGGAGCAAAACATAAAAACTAACAATATTTTCCCATTTCTCAGACTAGCACCCTGCTCATTGATGCAGCTCCTCCTTGGCTCCTGGATGCTAGTTCTGCAAGGCATTTCATGACACAGATCTCTTCTCAGCTCACTGTCAGGATTTCAATGTGCAGAAAGGACTATTTGCAGGTGAACGATACCTTGGAGCAGGAACAAGGCTGGAAGGATATCGTGTAAATATGGAGGAAAGTATCTCCTTTCATTTTCAGGAAGATAAGCTTTAAAACCTAGTGATTTCCTACTGAGTAGAACATTTTGCTTGCCCTCTTCCAAGACTTTTGCCAAAAAGAGTTACTTTTACTAGAGGCCATCTTAATTACTACAAAACAGGACTTTAGGAGAGGAAAAAGTAGGGCATTTACAAGTGTTATTTATGCAGCTTTATAGACGTTTAGTCCATATTAACTAACTTTTTCATTAATAACATAGGAAATCAGCAATAAGTTGGCGTTTCCTGTCAAATCAGCAGCTCCATGCAAGAAACAAGTTCTACAAAACATAAGCAGATGAGACAAAAAAAAAAAATAAAAAAAAAATAAAAACACCACACCAAAACACACAAACCCACACAGGGCACAGTACTGGGAAATCGTGGTCCAAAAACTATATTCACATGAAGTCTTCTATCCACAGACTATGTTCACATGAAGTCTAACAGCAGAGCAAAACCACCTCTTTCTTTGGTTGTCTTTTTATTTCCTTTTTTTTCTGACGTTGAAGACACTATCTGCTCCAAGCGTGCTGAAACCAGCTTACTAGCTGCTCCATTTGATTTGAGAGAAGAAGAGCTTCAGGCAGTACATGTCCATATCTCTCCCAGTTTTACCCTCCTTAGGTCTGGGAATTTGGAGTAATGAAATGCTTTGGGCAGGAGGAGGGAGCAGTGGAGATACTGAGCTGCTGCCATTTTACAGGCAGGAATCTAATGGCCTCAAGCAAGGCTAAAGTTAGGAAACAAGGATTGGGCTCACATGGCAGAACTAGGGATTACTCTTGGTTCATTTAAACTTAATTAACCTGCAATTATGATTAACTCGGGGAAAAAAAAATCTTTCCAAATTAAATACAAAAATATATTATTTCCTAAGTCTGTCCAAAGTTCTTATTATGTCAGTATTAAAATTCATAAAGCAGCACTAAGTGGCCTGAAACATCTCTAACCTTGACAGTTTTTTTCAGGGGTAATAATAATCCACAGCAAATGCAGGCCAACCAAAAACCACTTAACTAATTAGTAGTTGCAGTCACCGAGAAAACATGAATCAACACTGTTATTACAAGTGGCACATTTGAGTGGCATCTAATTATGACTTGATGAGCACGATACTTGCATTATCAACATTACTACTGCATCCCATCAGGGACTAAAAGCCGCTGATGGCATTGACTGCGAGAAACTCCCCCTCAATGGCACTGCAGCACCCAACAATCTCCTTGGCAGGGGCACCCTCACTAAATGACATGTTAAGCGTAATTACTGGTAGACATTGTAAATAAACAGGATTGGAAGTGAAAATTGTACCAAGTGCATAAGACACAATCTGACACATTGGAAGTGGCAGCCTTAATTGAGAGTTTCTTTGACTGCTCAAGATCATTTCAACTGCATTTCTCGGAGGACAGTGATTATAACTGTGGAGACAGACGGCATAATGGTATCAGCACTGCTGACAGAGCAGTGAATTAAATTGTATCTGCTGTTGTGTGAAAGCCTTGATGAGAGGTACAGATCCTTAGTGGTCTTATCATTATAACACAATGGTCATGTTGTCATCAACCTTGCTGGCTCCAATTGAAAAGAAATGATTGTGTGTTGAAGCTTTCCCCCCCACCACCACCTTCTATCTCTTGTGCTCAATAGAACCAATTTTCAGAGAGCTATGAAATCACGCAATAGGGCCTAAAATGCAGCTGCTTGGCATACAAACGGGGCCCCATTAAACTGGAATCACACACAATATGTGTTTATGCCAGGAGAACAAATAGAAGCTGAGTACAGGCCAAGTTTATTCACAGACACAAAGCCAATGTAGCTCTTCATCAATATAATTGCCTTTTATATTGTCGTTTAAATAATGGGCTCTATTATTGCCTTAAAATCCTAATATTCCTGGCATTTTATCACTATGTTTACAAGGTATGTCCTTTAAAAATGTGAAAGGAAGATAAAAGAAACCTATAAAATTTTACAACATCAAATATTACTTCAAATTTTAAGTCTTAACTACTTGACATTTTCTGCCACACTCTGGTGTTCTTCATATCATAACAAAAACAAAACAGGCTGCATTTTTTTTCAAGAGGAATTGGACTTCTTAGAAAACATTCCTGCCTCACAGAACAGTGATCTAAGATCATTTAAAGCAGTAGGCGATTCCTGTTGATTTTAGATGATTTTCCCTAACTGTATCATAATAACAATTATAAAATAGAAGCAAGCAAACTTCTATTAACAGTAGACCATGTGATTTCCTTCTCCTGCATTAACTTCATCCACTTTTCTGATGCTTCGTTGTGCAGCTCACCGTACTGGCACAAACCAGACACAACAGACCACAATCCTATTGAAACTGTCTCTTCTAAGGAGCTATTCCACTAGGATACTTCCACTCCCATTAGATGTGCTTTGTTGCTTCCAGACACCATACAATTTCAATAGAACCATAACCATAAAAGTGTAAAACTGAATATTGACATTCTCACAGCACAGACAAGACTGAACTTGCTCTAAAAATTATCGAGAGACAACAGTACCTCCTAAAAAACTTTACTGGTATATCTATGCTTAAAGTAATTTTACTCCTTCTTCCTGAAAAATTACCATTATTATTGCCATTAATCTCAGCAATAGGGTCAAACCCCACTCAATCCAAGCATATATCATCCCAAAAGTCACTTGCAGGTTCCAGGTGAGACAGAGTTGCTTTTCTACCACTGTATTTTCACCCCTTTGCACCTTAAGAATGGCTACCTGTGTCAGAGCATACAAATGCTGTGAGAGTAGTTAGTCTGACCACGGCCAAAGTCTCGCCAGATTAGCTCCTCAGAACAAGGTTTTGAAGGAGAAACAGCGAGTGGACCTGACCCTCAGCATTCTTAACACTGCTGCAGAGTGCTCAGAGCAACCTTCCTAACTGTCCATACCCAAAAATTCCCGCTAACATTACCAACTTACTTTTCTGAAACTCTTCCAGTTTCTTGACAGCTTCATCTCGTTCTTGCTTGATTTTGTCACACTGTAGAAGAGAAAACTGAAATGAAACACTGATCCCAGTTATTTAATTAGTAGCCAGTCACAACATGCAAAATCAACAGAGATCAACTGCCGGCCCAATAACGTGCAGGAGCCTATCAAAGCACCACTTCTTTTTGCTCTCACTGATGTATGATCAATGAAACTTACACATAAAAAATTCATCAACCAAACTATTTCCAAACCAAACTGGCAAGTAGCACTTGATTTTAGGTTCTAATTCAGAGCTACTCTAAAAATATTTTAGAAGAGCCACATTACTTAAAACTGATATAAACAGTCATCCCAGTTCCACAGAACAGTAAAAGCAATATTTTTCATGACAAGAATATGCTTTGTCTAGTTTCTTTAACACAAATAGACTTGGAAAAGAGGCCTACATTCCTATACTTACCATGTGCAAGGAAAACCTCAAAGCCAACAAACAGCAACATGCTGCTCGGTTTCACAACACTGTGAGCAAAGCTTTGACACAGAAGAGGGGAAAACACTCATTTTTCATACTCAAGGATTTCCCATCACCCCAGTTTTATTAATTTGGAGGTGAATGCTAATACTACACAGGGCTGCAATCACTGATCTTATGATGGAAATGTTTCCTCAAAGAGAAAGAACAGAACAGATATTAAACAGACTTCTCAAAGAAAACCCCTTCTATAAGCAAAAGAAAGAACTTGAAGAAATGAGTAAACTTCACAAGAGACTCAGTCAGTGATTAACCACGCTGTGAAGAACACATGACTTGGGGGGAAGTATGACTGCCACACAACATGTCCTGCACACACGGCCTCCCAGACATCCTTCCTCACACACAGCTGTGTACGTCCACAGGAACAAATCAATGTGAGACCACGTCTGGACTTCTGGAAGAGATCTGCACGACTGAGCTCTTTACACTGTAACTGCAATTACAAGGAACAGAACTGGGAAAAAAAAAAACACTAAAATTATCTTGCTTGATTTTCAGTTTTTCCACATGAAAACCCACTTGGAGTTAGCTGGGAAAGTAGCCTGATGTTAAGTAACAAGAAGGGAGAGAGCCTGATTCAAATTCAAGAGAGCCCTTCTATCAGCTCCAAAGGGCCTCGGATGAAGCCCAAGGAAGGATCTACTCTTGGGCAAGGGGAGGATGGTGTCGCCTCAGGGGCAGCCTCCAGGCAGGTTTTGGAAGCTGCTGCTGGCTATCTGGGAGCAAGAAGTGCTGCTGTCAACAAGCAGTCTCTCTTCTCCTGGCACTGGGGTGATGAGGCAAGGGACAGCAGCTAAGGGCAACAGGTCAGTCACCGGTTGCTTCACAGGTCTGTGAAACAAGGCACAACTACAGCAGAAGCAAGAGGAGCTGAGCAACAGTGCCAGATGAGAACTCACCATTTCATCTGGCCCTGATAACAGAGAAGCCGTTTAAACATCTTGTATGGGAGAGGTGGGGAAGGGAAATCTGCATGAATCTTGCTGCTCACTGCCCTCCCTCTCGGTTTCCTCAGGAAAAATTCATCTTACCTTATTGGTAGAAGTGCAGTCTAATAGAAGGCAGTAAAAGACACAGAGAGAATTCCTGACTGTTCCTGCAGAGCACAGCTCCACTGCAAAACAGGGATCAGCGTGAGCTGCTGCCTCTTCATGTTACAAGAGAGACACTGTAACCACAGTGGCATACTTCACCCACAGATTTCTCCTGCACGCTGAAAGCTTTCAGCCCACTGCAGAGTCACCCAGCAAGCGCTTTGCATGCTCAGTTTAAAAATCAGGAAAATTAATGTTTTAAGGATATGATCTGTTGCCTGTGGAAAGTTAAGAAGACACTTCCCTGCTGATGGAAACCTTGGTGTTGAGGATGTGGTACACTGCCCCATCCCAATGATAAAAAAACCTCCAGCAATGCACTGTAAGGCGTGACAGCTTCCCTGTGGCAGCGACAGGGGCAGTTCAATGTCCTACCCCACCTCACCGTGAGTGCTGCTTGCAGAGAACGCTCCGTTTGGACCACAGCAAGCTGACTGCTCTCCTGACTGCCACGCACGTCCCTCTGCACAACCAGGCTCTGCAGGTCTGGGGCTCTGCAGAGCAGCTCCTGTTCTAGGTTGCAGCTTTCTGAGTATTTTCCTTTTGCTGCTACTGTGCTCCAGAATGAAAGAGCAGGAAGAAAAGGAGAGCAGGAGATTGCTGCCCTTGCTGAAATGATCAGTGGAAAGCACTTTGCCTTTTGCCTTGCAATCAGACCCTTGCAAGTCCTACCAATAAAAAACCTAGTTTATCACAAATGTAGCTAAGAATTAGACACGGTTGAGACTGTCTTTAACTGCTTGTACTGTTTCAAACTGGAAACTTACACAAACAAAATATTCATATAAAGCAATTAAGTTTCATAACAAAAAACACTGTCAGCCCTTAAAATAAATTGACCTTACCTTTAAAGCAGGCAAGTTTAAAAAAAAAATTAAAATTTAGAAGTGTTAGCTGCTCTCAAAAAGTTGCACAGAAGCCTTCAAAAATTCACATCTATGTCACTTTTCAAAAAAGCAATTTGAGGCATAGCCAGCAGTTCTTAGTTAATTGACAGGAATATCACTAATTCTAAATGTTAAAAGGCAAACGGTGTAACATTACTGTAAAGCCTACTGCTCACTTTTCACATCCAAGTGCATGCAGCTGTTGAGGAGAAACAGTTTTTGAATATTTGCTAAGTCTTCCTTGTCAGTAGCTCTATACTCAAGAGTACTGTCTAATGAAGAAAAAAAGTGGCTAACTCCTGGATTGTCAGTAATTTTTCTGGTTTTAACTTTATTTTGTTAAGAGTTCCAGCTTCTTCACAGAGGAAAACAAGCATCTACATCGTTTTATTTACTATATTTTCATCTAATATTTACAGCACCTTTATCCTGATAAGAAACCAAAAGTAACAGACAATATCCCCATTCCAGTCCTGAACCAGCTGTACCAGTCAACAGTAATTTCTTAGCAATAAAGATATTGCATCTGTATTTTTAGAAGCAAATTAACACACATCAAAGATTGGTGTTCAAACCACCTACTGCATACACAGGGAGGTGAAGGGCTGTTCAAGAACCTGGCCCATACTTGGAGCTAGCACAACAGCAGGAGTATCACAGCATCACGGGGACCTGACACTGCCTCAGGATGTGGGGAGTCAATGCACACAAGCTCCTGGAAGCCAGCTGATGCACACTCTCCACACACAAACTCCCACCAGCCTAATGACTCTTTGCCACTAATTCCAGGGAGGCCTGGGTTTCTTGTCTATTCACTTCTAACAGGCTTCTTTTTTGCCAACTATTTTGCACATAAGCTCCTACTGACCTCAGTAAAAGGCCTTCAAAGGGCAAAAAACAAGAGAGAGATTGTTCAATCCAGATATTAAGATGCAAGAAGCTCACGTAGTAGCCATATAGTCAATTAAGCCATTGCTAAGCAACACAAGATACATTCTTTCCCACTTACACACATTGTGAAATTTATGCAGATTTAATGCTTGTTTTAAAATTATGAGTTTGATAGGGTTATCCAAGCAGCCTATGACATTTGCTGTACTCACAGAAAGAATGAGCATGTCATCAAGGCAGAATCCCATCTCCACTCCCATTTGGTGACAAAACATATAATCCACTCTATACATGTGCTTTAGCAGAGCAAAGACTATGAATGATGTATCAGAGACACGATATTACACCTACTGTTTTGGAAAGCTGTCCTGCCTTTCCCCCTCCCCCCCACTGGCAGCATGACAAAACACTGTCAAAACCAGCGTTCAGAGTCATTTCTGTCTGATTAGCAAGTAGTCAAATATTTATTCATGATCTGACTCTGAATACGTCAGAACTGCATACCAGATTATCTGCACTGGTGTGCAACTGAGCTTTAGTTATCTGTGTTTTGGGGACTGGCATGTTTAGTTGGCTATTTCAATTAAAAGGATGAAGAAGTATTCTGCCAGTATTCATTTTTTGCTACCGTTTTTGAAAAACAACACCCACAACAATTTTGTCAGCCACTCCACCAGCCACCTCTAATGTGGCAGTTTAGAAAGGCAATGAGGAAGAGACATTGCTGATAAAAGATCTTGTATTTTGCTCCTGAATTCTCATGGTTATTAGCTCACTTCTAAGCAATGGTGCTTTGAACAAAGTAATTTACATAGAAGTCAATTTACTTTCTCACCTTAAGAAAAAAATATGGAACAGAGAGCATAAACTTTCAAAAATTAAAATTACATCTTATTCTAAATTAGCTGCCCATTATTACCAAGTTCCTCATTTCTAATATGAACTAGGATCACTTCTTCACAACACAGCTCATCTTTCAGAACCATACAAGTGCAGTGGTGACTTTGTATGTATGTGTTCTGGATATACTCAGTGGAATTTTTTTCTAACTCCTATGGGCTACTTTCCACAAATAGGCTGCAAGTCTTCTTCCAAAAGATCAGTTTGCTCTTTTCCTCCTATCAGTGCAATTATGTGACGATGATTGATATGGAGGAAGTCATTTGTTTACACTCATACTGACAGAGGCAGAAACTGGAACAGAAGTCCCTCCCAGTCTCCCAGACCCGCAGGCAGAGAGAGCCTGTGCTACACTTCCTTGATCCTGCAAAGCACAAACTAAGAAGTAAAGTTAGAGATACACTAACAAGCTTTCAGGATTACCCAGCCCTGCAGTAACACCAGGAATAGTTTCTTCCAGTATTGGCACTGTAAGCAAACATAACCATGAACTCTGTATCAGTAGATTTTTGATTTTTTTTTTTTTTTTTGAAGAAACACACTTCGGGCCTCACACTTAACCACTTGAGTCCAAGCACTAAAACAATTAAGCAGGACTGCTTAGACAAGCACATCAGTTTGCAGGATGGAGGTTCTTGGATGGAGAATACTTGCATAACAACTGAAAATCCTCCAAGCCTGAGCACGTGCTTAACTAATTTGCCGGACTGGGAATGTAATCCCCATGTGCTCAGGGTGGAGGATTTTCAGTTATTATGCAAGTATTCTGAAAAACATCATACCAGCCTTCAGAAGAAACACACAGGAGTGGCTAGAGAAATGCAGCTATGGGAAAGAAGTCTTGTAAAAGAGAGGAGCAAGGAAGAAAAAGGAGCAGAATTGAAGAAACAACCTCAGAACGTCTCAATTTTAGCAACAGAATTTTTCATTAGAATTGCCTTTGAAGAAAAAAAAAATTCTAAATAAAAACACAGCTCAAGAAAAATCTCCTCATGCCCCAGCCTCCAAACTAAACAAAGTTTTGTTGAAGAAACACCAAGACTAGCAGCACTGGGGGTCAGGGCAAAGCTGGGAACTCTGTTTTTCATGCAGTGGACAGTCCTAGTGTGGAACTCCTCACATGTGGTGGAAGCCAACAACCAGCATGGGCTTGGAGGTGATGGGACAGATTCAAGGAAGAGAGCTGTGAAGGGCAGAACACACTGAAACACACACAGTGGAGGAAGTCCCCAGGCTGCAAGTGGTTTGGAAAGTGTGGACTCCTACTCTGTGGAGGTGTTACACAGGCCCTTACTCTCCTCTGTTGCTGTCAGAGACAGGATACTGGGCTAGACAGACTCTTGGTCTAACTCAAGTTTCATTCTCCTTTCCTTCTGAGCAATAGGAAATGAACTGCCACAGTCTTCCAAAAAGCAGAAATTAAGGACAGATTTTGCAGACTATGAGAGGCTCAGGTGTGGGACAACAGAACAGGAATGCAGCAGCAAGATAGTGAAAAAGACAAGGAGGTCAGTGGGTAGGAGGGAGTGAGGCACGATATGCTGAGCTCAGTGGGAATACACATAATCATTGCTGAAGTGTGATGTTCAGGTAAGCTTTGAGCTTTCTTTAATAATGAGAAAATAGTTACAGACAACGTCTTCCCACTGCAGCCTGGCATTGCAACAACTGGACTAAAGGTGACCCTTCAGAAATAACTTCACAAAAAGCTAAATTAAGCTGACATGCCTTGGCAGCTAACCAGGGTTTGAAAACTACCATGTTTCTTGCATCTTCAGCTCACTAATCCTGCAGAAAGGACAATCCTGTGTTTACAACCCAGTGTAGCACTGACTCCTCTGCCTTTCTCACTATCTAGAACTGATAAGAGGCTTTTTGTGGCCACAGTTTCTTTTGGCAGATACCTGCTAAAAACCTTTTGCACATTGACAGGGATTTATGTGACACGACACAGCAATAAAATCTCTCTGAGTTCTCTGTTCCCCTTGGTTTCCTTGCAGAAAGCAGCTGTGTTGAATTCACAAGAGTCCTGGGTGGGAAGAGATAGCTTACCAAATGTGCTTAATTTTACCACTTGAAAGACATTTCATCATGATTACAATGAGCAATCTAGAAACAGTCACTATTTCTTACTCCAGTAGCTCTGAACATTAATAATAGAAGCCTGCAGTAATGCATGAAGTTCATACATGCAAAGCTTCTTTCAAAATTGGTCAGACACACACATTTCACAGAAGGATGTGTGATATGCTACAAACCCATTTTATGCTGCAGTTCAACTGTGCAAGTTGAGATAAGACGCTGAATCATAGAATCGTTACAGCTGGAAAAGATCTTTAAGACCAACAAGTCCAACCATTAACCTAACACTAGGCAGTCCACCACAAAACCTAAGCACCTCATCTATATGTCTTTTAAATACCTACAACTTGCTCTTCTGTTAAAAATTGGGTTTTTTATGGGGGGAGTGTGAGGGAAGGGGGAAGACTTTAAATACCTTCAGAAATCATACTCCTACATTCTGAATTTTTAGAAAGGTTGGGTGAGGAGAGTTGTTCTATTTTCTCTGCAGTAAGAAGTCTCACTGTGCAACTCAAGTTGTAATAAAAGAAGGTTTAGATCCAAGAGGAACAAGTTTTTCTAAGAATATCTGAACACTTGGGTTTTGGTCTATGCTTACATGGTACTTATAAGCAAATTTGCTACAGTAGCAACTTTTCTGGAGTTGGAAAGCTAGAATAGCTTCTGGGAGTTACAAGTAATACTTGTAAGTCATCAGCTGAGCTCACAAAATCAGACAACCCACCACAGTCAATTAGGTATTCTGATATTTAGCATTTTAGTATTAAAGAAATAATCAATAGATACAAACCTCTTCTTTCGTTTTCTTGTTTTCTGCTCGAAGTTCTTCATATTCGCCAATAGCTACACAAGGGAAAAAAAAAAAGGAAAAAGTTAATATTGCAACACCTCTTTTACCCAAATCAGCTCTCCATTTCATTAATTTTAATGCTCTTTAAAATGTCTACACAAACATCTTAAATAACATGGGTCATAAACTTCACTAACAGCCTATAGATGAATTGGATACCCTTCTAGCAGTGAAGTAATTGGAAAGCATCTGAAAAAGATGGTGGTTCCCAAAACAATCAATTTTTGATCAATGGAGAGTTAAACAATTTTATTGATTGAGTTCAAAAATTACAAGGTGAATGTACTGGCTTGCAGTCACCATCTTAAACCCACACTGGCTCAAGTTACAGATCAATGCTAGAAAGCATGGTTAATGCAATGCTGTTACACTTACATACCTCCAGAGTATTTATTTATTAACTTCTTCTTCCAACAAGAGTCCTATGAGAGATCTTTTTCTTTAAACTCCACAGTGGAGACAAAGGCTGTATGATTTACCCAGGATCACACAAGAACTCAGCTGCAGGGATCAGCAGAGAAGGGATCAGCAGAGAAGGGATCAGCAGAGAAGGGATCAGCAGAGAAGGGATCAACCTCCAGGATGCTGGAGGTCCATTGTTTCAAACCAGTACACAACACACAGAAACAATCAGCCACCAATTAAACTTCAGTTTACTGTGTATTTTTGTGTGCCCTTCCTCAACCTTTTATTTTACTAACTTAGTGATGTGCCATCGTTTTCACAACCGCCCAGTTCTATTCTTCCAGTGTGTCCCATGTGGGCTGTTTGGCCCTCAAGACCACAGAAATTTTATTGCCACTAGAAAGAAGCTGAACCCACCTCCAAACATTAGAGAAACACTCCTTGCTAGAAACAAACGCTGTTCAATCTTTCAAGATGCATACTGCAAGAATAAAATGAGAGGGCTGTTGACATCACTCTGCATCTTAGTCCAGTCCCTCCATATCTCCTCAAGTTTCTTCTTGTACCTAACAAGAAGCTCCACTAACATATAGGTTTTATTTCAAGCCAAATATAATTAAAGCTGGATAAAAGGTATGGACACATTTTATGTGTCATAAAATGACCAGAGGTCATTGAGTTTCATCTTAAACTTAACATGTCTTACTCTACATCTGAAGATGTGAACATGTAGAGTCTGGCTACCAGAAAGCCTTCTAACCCTTTCTAGTTTTGGATAGTTAAACTTCTTCAAACAAGGAGCTCTTACAAATAAAGTTACACTTTACACTGTTGTGACATCCCTTTTCTGCCCCCTCCCCAGGGTTTCAAAAGCCATTGAAATAAAACCAGTTTTATTCACTCCTGAAAGCTGGGTCCACAGCACTATTGTCCATCTTGCCTCCAGCATGCCCGTTACTCTCAGCAGCAGTACAGAAGTACCTCAGATGTACTCAAATTATCCTAGTTCCTCTTTTTTTGCCAGGATCACTTCACTTTAGAGATGCTGGACTGAGGTACATGAACTCTGGGATACAGGCAGCTGTATTAGCTCCTGGCCTAGTAACTCAGAACACAGGACTGCTTCCCTGGGTGCTCTGACCAGCAATGGGAAAATGGGAAGTCCCTGCTGGCAACACTATCTACAAAGGGAAACGGAGGAACACTTCAAATCTTAGCCAGGATCTCAGCTCTGCTGTGACCAGCAAGCACTGAAAAATTTCCAGGGCTCTCAAAGAAAAAAAAAGTTAAATAAAACCACTGAAAACAAAGTCACAGTCCACATGTAAACTCACAGGAAATCTGGTAATTTAAACAGATGGGAAAAGTCCTCATCCTTGCTCACCCAAGTAAAGAGGTGTATCTAAAGAGTGGAACAAGCAAAAGCAGCTTTCCTAAAAACGTGCCCTGCGTACCTGCACCAGTAAAACCAGTGTCTCCCACCCATCCCTTCACCTTGCTCCCCCTTCTCCTTACCTAACCTCAAGACCTTGACCCACCTCCCATATAGAAGAAGCAGGAACAAACAAAAAAAAAAAAAAAAAAAACAAAACCAAAAAGAGGTAGATGAGCAGGCAAGAAACCACACTACTGTGGTTGCTCTGAGGGCACCTAAAGTGAACCAACGTATATGCTAGGCAGGAACAGAAAGCTGAGCTTCCCCATCACTGCCCACTTCTAAGCCATTTCCCCTTAAGGAAAATGAGGGAAGAGACTTTTAGCATCCAGATACAAGAAAAGGAATGAAAACTGTTTCAACAGATACAATTTGAGCTTCTTCATACTTGAAAACTGCTAGCGTTTGCTCACCTTTAAGGCAAACTCATACTTGTTATTCAATATTTTTAGTATAAATGACTGAAAATGTAAATATAGATTTACCCCGCCCTTGACAGCTCTCCTCACATGCTCCCTGAACAGCAAACTCTGAATTATCAGCCCTTAAGGCATGGATAGAAGAACAAGTCACCAGAAAAGAAGAACAGGAATTTACACAACACTCCACAACCCAGAGTGAGGACTCACTGTGTGAGACCAGGAATCACGCTGCTTGTTTGGGGTAGCCCTTCCCTCTTTTAACAGGCCTGAAAACTGAAATAGTAACTTTTTAAAATGACTATGCACATTATCTGCAGTATATTAGATTCTCTGATGACAGACTTTTTTCTTTTTTTTTTGAACATTGTTGGGGGTTATTGGGATGTTTTTATACAAAGCTAGTCCTCAAAACTTCATTGTACATAAAACATCTTAAAAAAAAAGTCAAGAGTCTACGTAGCCTTCACTGAAGCACTAAGAGGCACAGAGGTGACAATGATCTCTTTGCTCTGAAACTACCCTAGAACAATTAATACCAGGACCAGCACTAGGCAATATTTTCCAAATCTCGTTAAGATCATTTAGCCTTAAAACCCTCTTCGGCAGATTAGGAGATATTATCACACATTTATTGATTGACAAGCAATAAAACCTGTTGTACAAAGACTTCCCTAAACCTTCTCTGAGAGACAGGACTATTTTTGCTTTTCAACCTGTGAAGGTGCTCACACAATAAACACAACACCAGCCCCTGAGGATCTCACAGCTTCTTACTTCTCTTTGACTCTTGCAGATAATGCTATATACAATTCACCTGGGAATAAAGATCTCTTTCCAGTAAATTAGTGGTGAATGAAACACAAGTGAAGATGCTTTCCTAAAGGTGCTACTGAAATTCCAGAGTTATAGAACATTTACTTAAAAGAAACAATATATTTGTTTATAATATGTAGCATATATTGATAGCAAGATGCCCATGTTGTACTCATCAGCTTTCAGCGAGTCCTGAAGAACTATAACAGACATGTCATCAGAGACTTCTTGAGATGTTGTCACTGTCTGACCCAAACTTAAGTTTAGCCTTAATAGAACTATTCCTGATATACAGCAGTATTATATAAACAATTTATCAGGATCCAAATCACATTTCTTTGCTTCAGGCTACATTCACACAGCCCGAGAGCAACATTACAACTTAATTTCAAGACTAAGAAAAGATTAAAAGCTGGAAAAAGGAGAAAAGAACATTTTGGGTCATAGTTCTAACCCACCCAAAACACATTTCCAGCCCATTTTGCTCTTATTGTAAACCAGTCAAGCCACAAAATAGCCAAGATGGGTGACCACAGCATGCTCCTTCATAACATGACCATGCCTGCTCACCAGCTACTCACTCCTCAGCTCAGATGACCAGAAGAGACTGTCCTGTCAGCATATCTGCACTTTATCTGTATTAAATTAAGGTGGTAGTTTCATATAGAGAAACTCCTTTAATTATATGTTAGTCCTTTGATTTTTAGCGTGAACCTTTGTCTGCTGAATCTGGATTTGCTAACAGAACATACGCATCATCTAAATTAGATGGTTTATATATTAGCTACTCACCATGGCTAAAAAGCACTTATTAGTAAAACAAGGTCATAAAAGTTACAGTATGCAATGTCTATAATTCACAGTGAACAACAGAAAGGACATCTTCATTTACACAAAGTGAGGTGGTGAGACTCTTCCTACTCTTTTTTATTAAAAAAATTCACCAACCTCTTTCCTAAAGCTGTGTATTAAAAAAATACAAGTTAAAAAAACAACCTTAAAAATGCTACTTGCATATACTTTAGCATTTATATTGTAAACCAGGGTGCCCTTCAAGCAGATTGAGAGCCCTTCCGTGCCAAACCAGTGAATAATGCCACTTCAGCATTTCCAACCTACTTATTTAACCAAAAAGTAAGTAAAGCTGTCAAAAAAAAAAAAAAAAACAAGTGTCATTCCACTGTTTAGTCTTCTAGACTACAGACTAGGCATGTTTGTGCTGGTACAGGCAAGAGCAAAGAGCTTACACTGCAGAAGTCACTTGCTCCAGCTGAAACAAGCTGTCCTAATGAAGTCATTTTTTGTTGGTAGAAGTAAACACACACCTGGCTTTTTGCAGGTTCAGAAAGATCACCAGAGAATTACCCCTGACAGCAACACTGCACCACAAGCTTTAATGGGACTGTTTCCACCACCCTCCTCATCCCAGCATACTTGAAATTGGAAGAGTCAGACCAAGCCTGTTGTACAACTGATGCCTCACAGAGCAATGGTCTCCCTACAAGCAGAGCACACACAAGACCTTTGAATTGCTGTCAAGAGTATAAACAGAATCATAGAATCATAGAATCC
>NW_008580992.1:0-421 GCF_000691845.1 Merops nubicus | reverse complement strand
TCTCCCTTATTCCCTTTCTCTTTCCCAGGTGGGGGAGGGGGCTAACAGAGAGCATCTGTTACGGTTCTGGGGGCTGCACTGACCCCAAAGTGCCACAGAGTTATTGGCGCCCAACGTGGGGCATGAGCAGAGCTCTGATTAATTGCCTGAATAACTCTCTGTTAAAAGAATATCACCATTTCTTTTCTGAGTGCTTTTAAGGTTTGAAAATTTAAACAGAGCATTTTCATCAAGTCAGTGCTAGCATGTTGTCTTATCAGAGTTTATTTTGGAGATAAGTGCCTTACTGTGCTCTCACATATCATACATGTTCTGTTATGGTTTATTTGTTCTCACTGTCTGTCTGAGAGTTATTGGCTTTTGACACTTGTCAAAGGCCACTGCCTTTTTGTCAGGTTTCTTGCTGATTTATGTCATACTG
>NW_008580991.1:53612-58260 GCF_000691845.1 Merops nubicus | reverse complement strand
ATTAACAAAATAAATAACAAAATAAATAAATAATGTTTTTCTACAAAGACTTGGGTTACTTTGGTACTTGCTGAACTCATGGAAGACTTATGCAATTCTTCATCTGGGTATAACCATAGTAGACAATAAAAACAAGTAAAAAGTCCATGTCAAAAGCACAAGTTTAAACAATTTAACATAGGATAGATATTTGCCTTTGGCAGTCATGAAGTCTTAGGTGGCTATTAAAGGATGACTTATGTTTCGAAGCATCTACTTTGTCATGATTTCATTAGATGGACTCAAATGACAAGTAGGTGTTCTGTCAGACTTGGAGAGAAGCAACATAAAAGCCTCTCTGACCCTAGCACAACTGTTGTACTCACACGGCTGACTAGAAATTGTCTTATTAAGGATTCCTAATATCTGGTTCCAAACCAGTCTTCAGATTCACACCTATCAATAAATGCAGAAAGGCAGCAAGAGAGAGTAATATACATGTAAAAATTTAAAGCTCAGGCTAACTACATTAGGCCAAATCCTCTAGGCACTATTCTTCTTCCCCTCCTCCTCACATACATATTTAGGTAACTGGCTCTTAACTTTTTCAAGCCTATCCATTGATGATAACTTCTTAATGCAGGTAGGGGAGGAACCAACGAGAAGAGGTGCACTGCTAGATGTTGTATTTACGGATAAAGAAGGACTGGTTGGGGACATTAAGGATGGGAACAGCCTTGGCGACAGTGACCATGACATGGTGGAGTTCAGTATAGTACAATGTAGAATCTGGGCAATAAGTAGGATTACAACCCTGGTCTTCCACAGGGGTAACTTTGCACTCTTCAAAGATCTACTTGGAGGAATCCCATGGGCTAAGACTCTGGAGGGTAAAGGGGCCCAAGAAAGTTGGTCAATTTTTCAATACCACTTCCTCCAAGACCAAGATAGGTACGTTCCCTTGAGTAAAAAATTGGGTAGACAAGCTAAGAGACCTGTGTGGATAAGCAGGGAGTTTATGAAGGAAATCTCATGGGAGAAAGAAGTGTGTAGCTCATGTACGAAGGGACTTTTCACTTGGGAGAAACATAGGGAAACCATGAGGACGTGTAGGAAGGCAATAAGAAAGGCCAAAGCACTCTTAGAACTAAAACTAGGAAGTAAAAAAGAACAAAATGGGCTTTTTCAAGTCTATCAGTAGTAAAAGGAACAGTAAGGGAAGTGTGGGCCCACTGCTGAATGAGGCACAGCACTGATCACCGAGGATGCAGAGAAGGCAGAGCTGCTGAATGTCTTCTTTGCTTTGGTCTTTAACCCTGAGGCCAGCCCTTGAGAACTCTAGACTCTAAAAGCAGGAGAGAAAGCCTGGAGGAGGGAAGACTCTGCTAGTCAGTGGAGACTAGGTTAGTGATCATTTAAGGAAATTGAATATACATAAATCCATGGGCCCTGATGAGATGCACCCAGGAGTATTGAGAGAAATGGCTGATGTTGTCACTCTGGCACTCTCCATCATTTTCACTAGATGGTAGCAAACAGGAAAGGTGTCTGAGGACTGGAGGAAAGCCAATGTCACTCCAGTCTTCAAGTGCCAAATCTACACATCTTTTGAATAACTCCAGGGAATACCACTTTCCTGGGCATCCTGTCCCCAGTGCTTGACAACCCTTTTGGTGAAGAAATTTTTCTTAATATCCAACCTAAACCTCCCCTGATGCAATTTGAGGCCATTTCCTCTCACTTGTTACTTAGCAGAAGAGACCAGCGCCCACCTCACTGCAACCTCATTCCAGGTAGTTGTAGAAAGTGACAAGGTCTTTCCTCAGCCTCCTTTTCTCCAGGATATTTAATACAAATAAATCATTTTCCCATTAAAATTACATGTCAGATTTTAATACATTTATTTGTATTGGGTAAAACTTAACTTGTCAGCTTTCCCTTCCTGACATAAAAAGATCCAGTGCTCAGTCTACTGACCTTAGATTTAGATCAGACTTTGATACCTTGGTTTGCTATAGATTATGCATGATCTTTGACTTCACCTCTCCATACCTCAGTAAAAGATAAAGCTGTTGTATTTTAAAGGCATGATGAAAGGTGAACTAAGTTTAAGAGTGTCAGGAACTTGAATGTGATCAAAGCAAGCATTCATAGTTCATGAGAGGCAAGTAAATAGATGATACAAATTGGGTAATGACTCAGCAACAGTGTACAACCCAAGCCCTGTTGAAGGCCAAATGATGGACCAGAACCAAAGAAGAGTGAGAAGTCTAATCTTCCATTGTGAAGAGGAAATGTAAATAAATAATGTAAATAAATTGGTATTGAATCCAAAAATATAACAATTTTATTAAGACAATTTTAAATAGTTTATTTTAAAACTATACAGACGACCTATATTTCTACTTTGTTGGCTTATGGGTTTTTTGGAAGGCATCAGAATAGCTCATATATCAGTGACCATTGTGTAAAACATGTTAGATCTGTGGTTGTCACCAGAAATGGTTATATTGATTTTATTGAGTGCTTCAAAAGTGAAGTGTTTTATTTGAAAATTAACACTCCTAAAAATTAGCATACAGGATTTCTCTGTCTAAATGAAACTATAAAAAAAAATCATCAAAACTAAACAAAACATATTAATGTCTTTCAAGATAAAACATTAAATGTTCATTTGTATTGAACCTACCTCGTTTTCTGCAGTGAAAGTCATGCTGCAACATCATCATGTCTCTGAACAAACCATCAGGCTGCCTTTCCCCATTGTTTAATAATGTAGACCAATATGTAGTCCAAACCAATAATGTATGACAAACTCAGCCCTGTAGAGAAGACAAAACAAAACAAAACCACAAAAAATAAAAGAACAACAAACAGCAAGAATACTATTTTCAGTAGCTTTTCAAATCACTGACCTACTGTAAATGCATGCACTGGAGCTTTTATCTTTAGTGAGGAAAGTCAATTTAACAGTGTCCTCAGTTCAGTACAACGTTTCATTTGAGCTCTTGCTATGAAGTCAATTGTTAAGCCCCTGGCCAACATAGCATTCAAGTTAAATGCAATTTCAGCACATGCTTTAAATGCTTTGGTTCAACACAGACATGAATTTCCCTATTATTTCTCTATTTTGAGGATCAGAAAAACATTAACAGTTACTCAGTCACTTCTACATTAGCTAGTCACTGTATTAAAATTTTCCTTAAAGTATTGGATCAAATGTGGTAGTAAAATTACTTTAATGAAAGGGAGCTTTTTTTAACAGACAAAATAGTGAATGAAAAGAAGCAGTGCAATAGTATAACACAGAAAAATAAGACTTTATCTGAAAATAGCTGCTAAATTCTCAAGGCAGGAATCTGAGAAAAACAAGACTTAAACCAGAAACGGCTGACTGTTTTTCACAGTATTCAACAGCAGAATAGAGATTTGGGAATTTTGAGACAGAAATGTATCTTACGGGTATAAGGACTTTGGCTTTAAAAGTTCTTTCAGAATAGGTAGTAACTGAAAAAAAGAAAAGGAAGTATGAAGATGTTAGTTGTGTATACACATCTTTAAAGAGTTGACTATAAGACACTCATTCTGGTTTTCCTAATCACTTTTCATATGGTCTGTAGTAACCTGAGACAGTAATTTGTGAAACTGAGGATTTCCAAAGTGTGAAATACTTTGAAGTTGTACAGAGGAGACAGAACATGATAAATGCCAAGTATTTCAAATAGAAACAATTATCTTGAATAAAAAAGAAATTGTATTTATTTCCTAACTTAGTCCACCTTCCCATCAGCTATCGTCACCTCATTTAAGCTCTGATAAGGAACAGCTCTTGCAAATACTAGTAATATCTCCAGAAGTCTTGTCTGTGCTTTAGAATTGACTCAATGAGTACTTTCTCTTACTTAGAAAGAAAAAACAGTAAGTGGCCATTTACATAAAGCCTCAGATTTTGAAGCAGAAAGGTTTTAGGGCTTTTAAAAAATGTTTACTCTATGTATGGCCTGAAATAGCTTCAGAAATTTGAGTCTGATTCTTGTGCAAACCTTACACTCTACAGTGAACATTATTTCTTTTGTAAAAATACATCTAAGTGGAGAAGGAAACCAGGAATGACAAGAACCAGTATGCATCAGTTGGTAACAAGTTTATAAGAAACTGGTTCTTAATGTGTAATTAAGTGCTAGGCCTGCTTTCTATAGTACACTGCGAAAACAAAAAGTTTATTCAGGTTCAAGAGAGACTTGACAACCTAATAGAATAAAAATCTATCAAGATTCACTGAATGAATAGAAACCAGCTCTGCTTCAGGAAGTCCTTGACCAGCAAATGATGAAAGCCCTGCAAAGTATCAGTCTGCCCTCTGCTCTTCACCAAGGTATCTGCTTTCGGCTGCTGGCTGATTTTTTAATGGATCTTCCTTTTCTCTCCAGCAGTATATTTCTGTCCTCTCCACATGCAGCTTTCCATTCTCTAAGCATGAGAAACAACATAACGATGTGGCGATTTGCCTTCACTCCTTGTGTTCTAGTATATGCTTGCAGAATGCATGAGGATGTAAGCTTGCAAGTAAGAATAAAGCAAATTTTTAGGAAATTATGCCTAACATAACTGCATCAGTAAATTCAGTGCTGTAATTTAATTGCTCAAAGGATGTCCACACCATAGTGTC
>NW_008580991.1:0-53581 GCF_000691845.1 Merops nubicus | reverse complement strand
GGGGGGCACCACACAGGCACAACTTGCACAACTCCTGGGCTGCCATGAATCTGGAGCAGCACAGCCCATTTTGCCAGCAGTAGCCACTGCTGTCTCCTAAGAAAACAGTCTGGAAAAGGCTTCAAGGTGCAAAATAAAATCTTAATGCTGCTTTCCAATTTAGTAACTCATTAAGGGCATAGATATTAGCCATATCCAACTGTCACTGATCACCAGGATTGAGAGAGCCACGATCTGGATAAAATATTAAAGAACACAAAGAGCTCTAAGGGCTCTGGCAATGGAAGGAAATCTCAGCTGCCTGTTTAATTTGTGTTAGCTAACTAAATATTAATTCTGTCTCTTTTAGAACTACTTTCAGAGGAAGAGAAAAAGAAAATCTACAACTGTAACTGAAGTGACACAGCAGTAACAAACATCATCTCTCTCCATGGGAAGCAAGATGTTCCATTTGTCACAGCTTAATCTTATGAAAAGGCTGAAAACACATGTTGTCACAGGGTTTCCTCAACAGCCAGAAAAGTAAACAAAATGAATGGGAATTCCTGGCTAGACAACACCTGTTTCTTCATTTTGACCCATTCCCTCTCCCTTCCCCAAGAAGTCCTTGAGCACCTGAGCTCCAAGCAGCCGGGCACATGTGCTTCCCCATCTGAATTCCACATGAAAAATGAGTGCACTGACTGGCTTAGCCATGAGTTCTTGAAACTCTGGGGAACAGAAGGAGACTCCACACATCCTCCTTTTTCTCTGTGTTCAAGAATAGCCTAATGCATCATATGACATTTGCTTCTTAAAATGCACCCACAAGAAATCTAATTAAAAATTAGGGTTTATCCCTTTATAATCACTACATGAGCAACATGCACATACAGCACTCCAGAACATTTCTGTTGGTTTCCTACTTCACAAAGTTGAAAATTCTCCAATGTGGAGAAAGACAAGCAATTACACTACTTAGATTATCTGTTTCTGATATGGGTCATTCAGTAGCATAAAAAGCCCTCCATCACTGGAGGAAGCTGTTCATTTTCTCACCCCAAAGCATAATGTTTCTGGCTTTAAATATGCTTTACTGGAGAATTAAATGCATGCTAAAAAATTAAGAATATATACAGATTTCTAACACAATCATCAGAATTGAGAAACAAAGATTCAGGTTCAGATTTTTGTCTTGCCTGGCACATGTTTGCCTGTTTTCCTTCTACTCCTTCAGCCTCAAGACAAATTCATCTCTTCCACCAGCTTCTGCTCCTGGGTGGATTCTTGCCTCCACCATTTCTTCCCTTATATCTTTTTAATCTTCCTTCTCACCTTCTTTAAATTGAGTATAAAAGAAATAGCTTTAGCCAACTCAGCCTGCTAGACCTAAATTCTTAGTAATTTCACTGTGGCTTGTGGACTTCATGAACAATGAGACTCTGTGTCACTAGAAACCTGACCAACATTCCTTTTCATCACCTCCTGTCACTACAAGAGTTTAGGAGCACTCCTGAAGGACATGGACAGCAAAGTCAGCTTGAAATTAAGGCTAAATCCTTTATTTCTAACCACAAGAAATCTCAAAACTTCTCAGCAGAGAGAAGTTCTGGTTTCACTGTCCTGGGAAAACACTATTTGGGGAGCTGGCAGGTGAGGTCTAGTGGGACTTTCTTTCCCACACAGGAGGCACGTCAGATGCAGGCTGTGAAAGAGCTGACCATCTTCCAACCAGCTGCCTGTGGCTATGTTCACTGGTGCAGATTGTTAAAGGTCAGAATAAGAAAAAAATGCTTTTTCTGGAAGTTAGGAATTGTGCTTGTCTTTTGGATTGGACATCCCAATCATAAGTGTTATGGTCTGGACTCACTTCACACTCACCGTGTAAGCAGTCAGAGCTTACTCTCTCTCTCTCAGGTTAGTTGTGTCAAGTCTGAACATTATCAACAAGTAGCAAGGACAATGGAAAAAAAATAAGCATTGAAATCTAAAATTCATAACTCACTGACAAAATATGTGATTGCCAAGGCACTGAAATCCTCGTGTAACCATCCTTCACAGACTTCTTTAGACCATGCAAGTATTTACAGGCTAAATGTCTCATTTTACAGCTGTTTGATAAACATGGAAAATAAAAGCAATTCCAGGAGCATAATGCTAAGGAGCAATTTCTGTTAAAATCGCAGCTCTGGTGCTGAATGAGCACATTTGGAAACCATCCGTACTCTCATGGACCTGAAGTAGGGGTGGCAACTTTTGTAAATGGGAACAAGGAATTACCAATGGTAGCAACAAAGGGCTGTTTTAACTCTTCAACTGCTCGGTGGATAAACATCCAGTTGAGCTTCCCAGGCACATCTACAAAGCAGCATCCACTGGGGTGCTGGGTGTGGTAAAGCAAAATTCAAACTCACTGCTGAAAGAACGCAGCAAACCAAGAAAGAGAGAATAAACAGTATTTTGGGACTACTAGTAAGAAGAGGATGAAAGAGGTATGGCCCAAAACCACCAGGCACTGAGTGATATCCTTTTCCTAATTTTTCCCCCTTTCTTTGGTTCCATGCAGTCACACAATACTCCATTTCTGCAGGACACCATCACATGATATTAAAAATAAGCTTGTTTTTCATAAAGAAAATAGGGCTGTCCTCTTGAACTACAACCAGCAAAGCTGCAATTCCTACTTCTCCTTCCTGCTTTCATGCACAGGGATATTAGGAAGAGACTTCAGTACTTATTCAAAGATTTTAGATACTAGCACTTCCAATATACACAGGATAGAATTATTTTTTATACACAAGTATTCCAACGACAAAGCATCAGTGCCTACATGCTTATTGCACTCAGGTACCTCATGACATTTTGGGTGACAGAAATTCATGCTGGAATGACCATGCTCAGTGAGGGGAGCAGGGTGCAGATTTTGCAGCCCGCCCAGGGCAACAGAATGGAGCAGCACTGATGTATCCCCTCTGGCAGAAAAGTCTTGAAAGCTAATCAAATAGCTCAGGTTGCCCGTCTGTTAAAAACAAAACAAAACAAAACAAAACAAACCCACACAAATAGGAAAAAACTGCTAAAAAATGCAGAAGATCCACTAGTCTCAGGACAGCTGTAAACCTGCAGCATTAACTAGTGTCACTTCATTGTACTACGAAAACAGTTTCTCTTTGGTTAGCCAAGACAACATTAAGATTACAGGGATTCTTTTAATGCTTAAAATACTTTACTGCTCTAAAGGGGGAATCCTGAGATAGAATTTGCTTAATTCATGACAGAGATTGTATGACTAGGATCCCACAACAATAGAAAGCCACACTGGCAGACCTGGATTGCTCCAGCATTGTCAGGCCCAAAGGAAAAATGGTTATCCTGGTATCCTTCTGCTCCCTCAAGCAAAATTTCCTTTGTTTTAAACAAACTAACTACCACTGTCTATACAGAACAACAGGGATATTTCCCCTCCCTTATTGATTTCTAGACAGAGAGGAGAAAAAAAAAAAAAAAAAGATAGTCAATCCCCATCCCAACCCATCCAGGGACTAAGACTGCTCAGAGGGTCTGAGTAAAACGGAAGATGAACAACATGTTTGTTAGCTGTAGTAATGTATGCTCATATGGGAAGAAGCGCTGAACTGTCCTTGCCCGTGAGAGAAACCAAACAGATTGCCTACAAATAGACAGCTCCTGTTCCCTTTACTGAGGGAAGCAAATGCCATCCAGATGGAAATTATCAAATGGATCAAACAGCTACATTTTATTCCCAAAAGATCTTTGTTCTACTCATCACTCATTATACCAGGAAAACTTCTTTCTATAGCCCAAGTGCAGTCAAGAGAATATTATTTATTGTATGCTCATTCAAAATATTCTGTATTGAAGGTTTCCCTGATGAAATATTGATCTTGTCACACCAAATGGGGGAAAAGAAAAGTGTCCTTCCTAATGGTGACATTCATTTAAGAGCTCTGGAATCTGTTAATTCCCATTAAGTCCAACATATGACCGAGGATTACACTGTCCTTGTCGCGTAGCGGTCAACTCTGCAGACACTTCCTGATGCCCAGGGTAATGAAAAGCCTTTTCAACAGTCCTATTGCTTGCCAGGTTTTACAAAGGTAAACGTTACAAAGTCCCAGTGAAACCACTCTGAGGTTTTTTTAGCTACTTTTATTTGTAATGTCACATGGGATTTTAGTTGTTTCAATTGGAAATCTACACTGAATAAAAATAAAATTGTAAAATCACAAAGAATCCTCATCTTTGGCTTTACATGATTATATATGGCATGTATAATAAAATGCAATAATTTAGGGGACATTTTCAAAGACATAAGAAGAGTTAGTTACCAACTAAAATGGAAAAGCAATGAAATCTATATGTCTAATGCCTTCTTACATATTTGAAAAAAATCTCCATAACATAGTATGTGGTAAATATAATATTTGTTTAAGCTTATCTTTCTACACATTTTTTATTATGTTTATGGATGTTTATTTCATATACTATTGTTTTACATAAGATCTGGCTACATATTTTGTTATAATTAATTTATTTTAGCCTGAAAACCAACAGTAGCACAGGTACAGTCTTCTATGAGTAGATAAAACTGTTAAGAGCTGTGGCTGAATGACAGGATTAGATCAAGAGTATCTAATTTAACTTGGCCACATAACACTACCTTTTATTTCACATTAATCATTGACCATGAGTTCAGCTTGTGTCATAAGTCTATTAGATGGCTCTATAAATTAAGCAATGAATTAGTTGATTTCTAATGGTGTGGTTATTAACAAATAACTCAGACTGCAGATGCAGCAATCCAAAAAATACCAAGGATCCCTGGGCTTCACAGGCAGAAGGCAACAGTGCAGCTCCCAGGGCCCAAGGTCTGTGAAACTGATGTTCTATTCTCCTTGAGTGCTGGTGGCTGGGTGTCAGCTCTCTGATGGCTGGAGGTGTAATGGCTTCACTGCCAAGGGAAAACACATCAGGTACACTGACTTTGGTAGCAGTATAAATTCTCTGTCAAGAGACAGAAGGGAGGGGAGACCCCTATGCAAAGAAGTCCCAATGAAAACCACGCAGATGGAAATGCAGTTCCTTACACTGATAACTGAGGAGAAGATTAGCAAGCAGAATCAGACCTTTTCACAACACTGGCACCTGGTAATCAGTTCCAGAACAATCATTCTGGAGCAGGAAGGAGCTCCCAACGATAACCTTCCAGAGTATCCAGTTGAGATGCACAAAACTAAATATTGCTATAACCTCTGTTCAGCTGAAAGTTTAAAGGTGGTAATTCATAGTAGGACATATATCACGGCATTTCAAATAAATCTTATGGTTAAGACATCTTCTGAGGGGAAAATTAGGCTAAGAAATAAAATATGAAAGTTTTTACATTCAAAAGGTCAGATATATCCACAGCAGAAGTTATTACTCCTAATAATGTTAAGGTTATTATCTTATTCATATCCTATTTGTTTATAAAAGGCTTAATTTACAAGGCACTCCAGAAGAAAATAAGTTTAATTCAGAATAGAAAAGAATGTTTATTTTCCTGCTAGAGTTTAGAAATTTTTTTTCCCCAAGGACTATTGTTAAACTGAGGCAGAACTTTCTTCTCAAAATAGTTTATTGAACTGAAAGATGAGCCTTGACAATGACATTATTCTTTCCCAAGCATCCAGTTTGCCAGTGCAAGGAGCAGCACTCATTCTTCGCGGACCTGTCACCTTCCAGAGACTTGCAGCAATTTGAGCTATTGCTTTTAATTCAGAAGCAGCAGAAACTTTCTCCTTTATGTTCTGCAAAGTTCCCAAGGAAGCACACCAACATGGATTTGTTTTAATATCACCTTACTTAGGACACAGAAATTAAGAAGAAGAACACAAAAGAGGTCAGAAGCCCTCTAAAGGAAACGCATGTGCTTACATGATTTCCCAAGAGACTGGCGGTACTAATCACTGAAGAAAACTCTGCACAGCTCAGGCTGAATCCATGTGTTTGAATACACCATTTTTTCAGTCATTGCCCTCTCTTCTGCTTTGTCCTATTTTACACTATTCAACGAGATGCACACACAATGAAAGAGCACACAGTTCACAGGTAAAGAACAGGGAATGCAGCTTATTTGTATGCAAGAGCTCTTGAGTACTAGCACTAGACCCAGCATATGCTCAATGTCTCACTTAATGAATGCTGTCTCTGATCTGCTGAGGCCTCAGGAGAATGTTGTCAGGTCAACAAGGCTTTAGATCTACATAAACATTTTATTTCCTATTTAATATATTTATAAACTGGTACTGAAACTTCTTAGAGTGAATCCAACAGGGTTCATGATAAGTAAGACAAAATTATATGTTTAATCAAAGGTATAAGTATAAAGGAAAAGTCCTCGGGCAGAATGTTCAAAGAAGAGTAAGAACAAAACAAAAGAGAGGTTCCCAAGTGTTATTGCCAATGATCTTTTATGAGAAGGCTAGTCCAGTGTTCAGAGCAGTCACCTGGGACACAAGAGGAAGATTTCAAGTCTTTGTCCTGCTAAGCACTACCAGATCACCACAGTCAAGTCCCATTTGGTCCCAGGTGTCCCCCTGGTCACATTTGCTACTAAAATAGTTTGGGTGGGAATCACCTTCCCTTTCTTCTGCAGTGTAGACTTGACATCTGAGTCAGTGTCCCTCCACTAATCTTCACAATCAGTTAGTTGAAAAGGCACCTCTGAAGAGCAGATAATCTTGCCTATTCTGGATCTACATTATGATGAGAAGAATCCTGTCCTGTAGATCAAGTGCTGATCTCTCTTCATGACCCCAGGACATTAACTCAGACTTATACATGTTTCAAGGAATCCCACTCGATAAAGCACGAATTAATTCCTAAACACATGGTAACAAACTCACTGCCTGGAAGACAAACATCTGACAGTCACTGCTGTAAAGGTCTGTAGTGTTGGCTGAGCTGTAAGAGATAAAGAGCTTAAGTCTGCAGCCTAGTAAGGATGCCGTGTCATTCAAGGAGAGCCAGGAAATGCTAAGTCAAATATCTGTCCACATGCAAAAAGTCAGTGCAAATACCAATCTCACAGAGACTTCTAAAATGGAGACTACAGGAATTTGCTGTTCTGGGAAAGATGTAGACATCAGATATAACAAGCAGTGATATTTTTTCTGGATCTTGTATTCATTGTCACACAAGACACTTTCTGCTCTGAGCTCAATTCAGACCACCTAATGCACTGGAATACTTGACCACACCACTCACAGCTTCATTTCTTAAATTTAAAAAACCTGAAGAGATTATTGCCTCCAGCATCCTCTCCAACACTCACTCAAATCCAATCACTTGCCAGATATCCCTGTTTCACCAGAACTTCTTGCAGAGTTCCTTCTGTGGTCATTTGGTCTTCAGCAGGTTCATTTTGACAGAAATGGCTTCGTAGATTTATGACCTGAACAGCCACACTAACAGGTTTGAAGAGATGGCAATTTCTATTCATTAAGAGGAGGCAGTGGGGCCATGATGAGCTACAAGAGACATATCAGGGGATGAACACCTCCGCAGCTATCATAAAAAAAACCACCAACAACAAAGGAAAAAAAAAAAAAAAACACACACATAACCAAGACCAGCTCAGACCTAGGAATTGTCCTCCATGAGACCGTTTCTTAATTTAGTGTTGATATACTGTCAGAGTGCTCTTAATTAAGGTCTGTAGTTGGACCTTGGCTTCTCTACACTTCTGCTTACCAGCTATAGGATACAGACAGTATATTTTTGCCTTGCAAAATCATGAGGTGTCCAGATCATACAGGAGCTATATAATGTAGATTTGTTATTTATTTCTGCCCAGCCCTTGTACATTAGACAACCTGTCTGATCATTCATAAACCACCATTTGCAAAAGATCCACCACCCTCAAAAGATCTTTAATTCACTGCTCGTTCAAAAGGTTCTATGATCATGTTGCTGATCATAGAATCATAGAGCCATTTATGTTGGAAAAGACCTTTAAGATCAAGTCCAGCCTAACACTACCAAGTCCACTGCTAAACTGTGTCCCTAAGCAAAAATATCATATACAAAGAACATGTAAAACTGTAAGAGTGGCAGAGATGACCAGACCTCAGCCTCTTGCTATCCACAGAGCAGCTACACGAGGGAGTGCAGTTCCTTCTACAAATCAGCTCCTCTGAGAGACAAGAACAGCCTTTTGCCCTCCAAGCAAAGCTCCCTGCACAGTCACAAACTACATCAGTACCCTCCAGCTAAGCAGCCTTACTCCTAGATTTTAAAGCCCACTCAGCAGAAGAGAATGTCTGCAGCCAGCTGTAAACAAAGATGTGGCTGCTGAGAGACAGAGCGCCCAGCCCACAGATGGGAAAGCTGAGAGGTGACACCCAGCAGATGGTGGGGGCAACGGAGGGCAACAAGGGATGGCTACAACCTCCCTTTCTAGCTGCAGCTTTCACTGAGAGTGAGAAAGAATTACTCACCATTTTCAGTATTGGAGCCACATGACAAAAATCAACAATGTGCTCCAGGAGCTTCACATTTAAAGAATGCTTTGCCAGACAGCCGTATGATGCTGAGATGCCACAGCACTGTAAATTAAATAGCACTGTAATATTCACACAGAACTGTAAATAAATAGCACTGCCTATTGCTCTTCTCCAAAAACAGTTAATACAAGTACAACCCAAGCAAAATTCAAGGGATTTTTTTTACTAAAATCCCCCTTTATTCTGCTCCATGTTCTCACACCACGACCAAAAACACAGTGGCATCTTCTGAGTAATTTTTGATTCCTGGTAACCCACCAAAAGTATAGCTCTCTCTCCATCCTTCGATATTTGACCCGATTCACTAATGGCTTGAACATAAACAGTTTCAGTGCCTGAGAAGCCAGGCTTACAGATGCTCTGGATCACCACACTGAAACTGAGCTGCTGTGGGACCCTGGTGAACCTGACCCATTATCTGCAATAAGATACTCTCTCTTTTTTTCCTTTCCTCACACCCACCCCCCACCCCCCTTGTTTTTAAGAGCTGCATACTTCACAATTCATAAATTTTGGTCTCAAGAAGTTGCAACGCTACCAATGTATCTTTTCAAAGGCAGATAGGTTATATCCCATAAAAAAAAAACAAGCCAAAACAGTAGCTACAGTTCAAGAGATCTTTAACAGTCTAGCTTCCACTAGAAGCTAGGTGTAAAACAGTCTAGCTTCCACTGTGGGAGCTTGACATTTTTCCTAGCGGTACCTAACTCCCACCCAGTAAAGGTTCAGTAGTTCAGGCATATAAGAGCAAGACAAAAATGAACTGAGAATTTTTAATGCAATCTTTGATATTTTTTCTTCCCCTCTTTCAGCAGCAAAAGAGACAATGGGGAAATAAACTGCTATAGGGCAAGTGTCCCACACTGGCCTAGTCCCACTGTCATCTACACTCAGGCTGAGAGGTGGAGCATGGCAATGAGTTTCCATTCCATGGAAGCTAGTGTATTTGAGAAAGGTAAGACAGATCAATGCACACCTGGATTTTCACAGAGTCATAGAATCATAGAGTGGTTTGGGTTGAAACAGATCTTAAAGATCATCTAGTTCTAAACCCCCTGCCATGGGCAGGGACACCTCTCACTAGACCAGTTAACATGCTATGAAATCATAGTATCATTAAGGTTGGAAAAGACCTCTAAGATCATCACTTCTAACCATCACCCAACACTACCATGATCAGTAAACTATGTCCTGAAGCACCACCTCTACATGTTTTTTGAAAACCTCCAGGGATGGTGATTCCACCACCTCCCTGAGCAGTCAAGATACAAACCAGAACTTCCACTATATAGTCCTAGTTTCCACTTAAGGTTTAAATTCAGTCTTTAAAATAATAACAATATTTTTTAAAAAATCAGTCAATTCTCAGGTCCCTACTTATATTAGCGAATCCCAATGGAGAGCAGAAAAAAGAAAGGGGAAAAAAATCAGAAAGATCTGCAGAAACTTACTTTTCCCTATTATTTTATACTACCTTTATTTATGCCAAACCCCAAGCAATTTTATACATATATATATATATATGCATATGCACATAAATATTTTATACATATTTATATGTAACTGTACACTTTATTCCATGGTTCACCATTATTCTATCTGGTAGGATCAGAGCCGCAGACTCAGGAAATACAATATTCCTAGCTAAACACAATAGGCCAATGTTTCTGAAGTATTCCTTCTATCCTAGCCCTTCTTGTTCTCTTCATTTCCAAGAAAAGCTACTGCAAGAGCTTAAGTCATTGCTACCAGCTTCCTGACTTGCTGAGGAGAATATAACTGTACAAACAGATGTGGGAGATTCTTGATTTTATCAGACCTTAAGAGAAAGTTTTTCACTGTATAAATCTTTTGTGTGTTATCTGGATTTAATTAGGAGCTTTAATAGCTGCCAGCTTAAGGGCTAAATGAAAAGGTTGTTACTAAGAAGATATTAGTGCTTTTACAAATCAAAATTGCTACCCAAAAAATATAAATAGGAATTATTAGAAATTATACAGAAATTTTAATCATGGGCATCTTGGTTTTGTTTTGACTTATACAAATATCAGTCCTAAGCATGGCATTGAGTTACCATGAGCTAAGCATCAGATTTGATCCCCAAATTTCCTATGCACATAAAAGCATAAGATAAGCAACAGATTTGGAGCAGCAGGCTTCCAGAGCAATCCCTCTGCATTGTCTACAAATATGTAATCTTCAGGAGAACCTTGAGGGAACATTGGCATAAGTTACTCTAAAAACAGTAACTTGACCATTTCTTAAAGAGGGATGCAGGTCATGTTCCTTCCACTGATTCTAAGCAAACCATATCTGCTTTAGATGTTTGTAAAATGGAACTGGCAACTGACTTTGTCGTTTGAATTTGCATAATGAATTCTTGGTAGGTGAATGAAGCTGCATGTACACCTCTAGACAAAATGGAGGGCAGCGTATTATTTCTTAAAATACTATGAATGCTATTTTCCTGAAAGATAAAAGGAATAGAAGGAGTAGTCTAATACAAGAACTGCATTGATTAAATAGAACTTTCTTAAAATATGCATGATCTGTCATTGTAGGTGTTCAGTTTCTTTTCATCTGAACATAAAAACTGGCATTACCTTCCCTGTTTATGACCTCTCCTACTGGAGAGGAGCAAAACAGATAAAGCACAAGTGCAAGAGAATTATTATTTTCTTTTATTACATAAAACTGCTTGTTCAATATTGGAAGAAAGGGATGGACTTTATTTTTGTTATTCTTATTATCATTATTATTTTTTTTTTTTTTTTTTTTACACCTGTCAGAAGAGAATGACTTTCCCTTCCATTGGTTTTTGATTTTCAGATTCCAATTCCTCCTTCAAAGGGAGCGCAAGCTACTCTACAGTGCATCTGTGGTGTCAGGTACACCATGAGTTTCCTTTTGAAGTTTATCTTTCACACAGCCTTTAAAAAGCACTATGCACCATTTCAGATTACTACTTCCATGTGTTGCATTTATGTTTATTTCTAAGTAATAGTTCTGTTAAAACTAGAGAGGGAAGAGATGAATTTGCTGCTAAAACGAGACATTTTGGCTTTAGTACTGGGAAGTTCAAGTCTATAAAAAGAAGAACTGGGCAAATATTGCCTGACTATATCAATAAACTGTCACTCGTTTGATGTGAATTATTGATCCTAGCAAATACTCTTCTGTGTTGTTTCAAACAAGTAAGTGGAAGAGCCTGAATGGGAGGCAGACTCAGTGAGTGCCTGTTGGTAGGAAGCACACTGTCATCCAGCTTCCTTTCAAGTGTCCCCATCATCCAGTCAAGTACAGATAATGCCGTTTGACTCAGGCAGGTCTGTGGATGACAAACAGCAGACCACAGGAGATTCAACACAAGTCAACTCTTCAGATGTGTTCTGTTAGCACATTGCTACTGATAACACTCAACTTCAAGAAAACCCAAATAATTTACAGAATAAGGGTCAATATTAAGCATTGGGTGTGAATCAGTCAGCGAGCTCAGACTCCCAAAGGACCTCAACTTGGCAGAACACCAATATACAAACAATCTGGCCTGCCACTGTACATCTTGTAACTGGTATCTATAAATGTGTTTAAAGAATTTGAAGGACCTTGTTTGATGGTGCAGTGGATCATTTGGTCTTCTTGTGCATCAATTAGTGCATATTTATTTGGCATAATCTAACTATCACTTCACGTTTGTCCATTCAGTAGTGGGGAAAAAAATAGAGTAGGACAGATGTTTAAAAAAGAAAACTTTTAGCTGACCCACCTTTGCTAATGCTCTTGCATGCAACACTCCAAATGGATTGCTGTTAATTTATTAGCATTCCTCCACTGTAGTGTCTAAAATCTCACATTTTTACTTGAGAGAAACTAAAAGAAGCTGAAACATCTGGCCAAATGAAAACAGGGGTGTCTGCACATATTTAAACAATACTTTGTATTAGGAAAAATGGATGTCTTAAAAAATGAGGAACACAAGGGGCTACAGAATTTTAACTGAAATCTGTGACTTGAGAAGCAAAGCTTCAAAGTGCCAGCACAGAATCATTTGCCTGGGGAATTGCTTGAGTCCATTTTGCATGACAGTGCTTCAGTGCAGGTAACATCCTTGCCAGTGTGTGTTCCCCCATCTACACCTGTGCAAGTCTGCAGCCCCTATTGAGGAAATTATTCATTCCAGCAGGAGGAAAAATGGAGCCAAATAACCTAATTAGCTTAAAATGAAGCCTGATAATTTAATATAAGCCACACTTGTCTTTGATAGAAAGGGACTGGACTGAGAAAGGCTTAATTTCATGGTAAGTTACCATGGTCCCAATCATAAAGTAGATAGCTACACTAGGATAACAAAGACATATTATCTTATTATCACAAAGTATTAACACCTGTACTATTAGCATACTTCATGCTCTATGATCTGACCTCCAGCCTGAACTACCAGGCCCTGTATTTTACAGTCAGCAAGATAAAGTTCCAAAAGCTTCTCACAAGTGCTAATTCTTAAAGCATCATTTTATCAATATAAAAGTTACCATCTTAAATATTTACAAGTGGTTTTGCACATCAAAATAGCTTAACATTTAACAATGCAAATGGTGGCTCAGTATCAAGTTTATCAACCTTCAGAAGTGCTGGCCAGGCATTAAGGAGAAGAGAAAGATGCATGAAAGCAGAAGCCCAGATTTTGGAACCTCAGTGGTGTGGGGTTAGACAGTGCTCCAAAACATCGCTCCCAGGGGCTGTTCCCCTTGGCATCTGGTGTGCATTTTATAAACATATGTTGGATGAAGACCAATTCAGTTAGTGCGACAAGCAATTGCACTGCTACTTTACTGAGCAAATGAAGACAGGTTTCCCACAATAAAGTGTAAGTGTGTGCATTAATATTTCTTCCAAACCAGTAATTTTGTTTCTGGCATCTGAAAAGCAGTATCAGACAAAGTAGTAACATATTATGAACCAATTGGGGTAACTAATGGAGGCGGAGGAAAAGCACAGAAACAGGGCCACATATTACTGTGTGGTAAAACCATCCTTTTCTAATAAAAATGATTAAAAGTAAAGATAGCTGGGAGATGTGAATAACGGAGGTTTTCCAAAAGTATTAACTCTGGTAGGATCCCAATACAAATCAGTGTTTTGGGGAATTTAAAACCATGCTCAGTGAAACTTCCCAGAGTCAACCGGTGTTAGTGCACACCTGCACAGCCACACTCATCCCTCCTCCCTCCCATCACCAGAATGCATCAAAGGTTCTTGCAGCCCAGACCACAGCTATTTCTGAGCCAGCCTGTGGGGAAGCCCTGTCACAGCTGTGCCAGCTCAGGTGGCTTGGCACCGCGTCCACTTCTCCCTGTTGCGGGTGTACAGGGGTTTGGCAGCACAGGGCACAGTCTGAGTCATCTATGGCTTGAACCCAGATTGTTGCTGTACTGATGATGCCCAAGTGGTCACCTAAAGAAAGCGGTTGGGAACATGTCAAGTAAAACTACTCAAGCTGCAATTTGTTACTTAAAAGTAACGATTGAAGGATGCTCTTTTACAGATGCTATCACCTAGAGGAATACATCAAGTATCCTGCTATAGGTCAGTTCATTTTTAAAAAAGAAAAAATAAATCTCAAGACACTAAAGAAACATTAACAGCAAAACTACCCACCAATTTCTGTAAAAAGGTTTTCTAGGAAGTTCATGATACCACATTTCCTTAAGTTCCAGAGGAAACAGTCACACAAGGGAAACATTCTTTCAGCACTTGCCACTGCACACTAAAGAAATGGGCTATACCTAGAAGTGATTTAATAGATTGTTTCACAGGCGCAGTTAAAAGAAAAGAAAATCACAAACTAAGTGGTGAAAGAAAATGGGGAGGCAGCCTAGCTGCTGAAAAATCCATAAGCCTCAGTGACCTCAAGCATTCTAAGAAACTTTGACCATAAAATTTATTACAGCTCTTTTGCGTGCAAATTTTCCAACTCTCAAACTAGTTGCTAAACCATGCTGATTAGTAAAATATCTTTGTTTTAAAAAATGATTAGTACTTTTGCAACAATGGGAAAATCACATTGCTAAGATATTTTACCTTGTTTTATTTCTGTGGGTTTTACTCCTTCCCGTGCAGCTGATTTCTCCCCACAGGATTTCAACCTTTATTACTTGCTGACAACATGTCTGACAAATAGCTTTTTGCTGTGGTAGCTGAGGTTGAGCCATCTGTTTTTTCTCTAGAGAGCCATGCCTTATTCATAATGACATCTTTCCGTTTAATTCCCTGGGGAATAGCACCTGCATGCTGATTTCCTATTTGACCCCAAAATGCATCATCACATTTCTACAACTGATCCCTCCCCTCTGTGGCCCAGAAAACACTACGCTCTGGAGGCAACAGGGCATCCTTCATCTTTGACAGCAGAGGCCAAGGGGCTTCCTCATGGATCATGGGCAGGTTGCAGTCAGCCGTTGGATTTAAGCTGGAGGAGACAATTGAAGGTATCTGAGGAGGACAGAAGAAAAGAAAACATAACCTTGGATGTCTCCGTGTGTTTCTGTATGTTATATGGAAACAGGCCACTCTGTATTTTGTGGCTGATTTCAGACGTAGCTTCCCATATAATTGTACAACAGGCCTGTGTCATACTCTCACTGGGATTTCACCTAAAGGTCATGTGATGTATATAAAAAAATAATTTTTGAGTTTACAAAGATGAGGTCAAAGAGCTACTTGCATTCTGCTCTCCATAGCAATTTTCTCTTACAGCAATATTTTCGTGGATCCTTTTTATATGTGACTGTGATAAAGAAAATGACCAGAAAACTGGATTTGAACTGTCACATATATCTCCTGGACTAAATAACACGTTATCAGAATTCTGACTCACCATTTCATTGTATAATAAATTCCTTAACTAGAAGGAGATTTCAGTATCTTGCATGATTTTTTTCAACTATTAATGCCAAAAGCAGAAACTATGTTTTTACTTGTTTTATTACATTTATTTTAATCCAATATTATAAAGAAAATTCAGTAAAGTAATATTTGTAGCTACTCTAGCTAACTAGCTCAAATAATTGCATACTTGAATTTTGTTTCCATACAATTATAGAGAGGTTATGTTGTCTCAGACAGGGTAAAATCTCCTGCGTGTTTAGTTTAGCAGCAGACTGTCACAAATGCAATTGCAATTGATCAGCTCTGTTCTTAACAGGATTCCTGCAGTTAATGGAAATTACTATAAAGAGCTTCAGGGCATAGGAATAATTGGATCACTAAAAAAAATAAAGAATTGGAGGGAAAAAAGGTAGGACAAAATCAACATAACTTTTTTTTTTTTAACATCCAACAATATTTAAAGATGGTCTTACCAAAGAGTATATCACAATGAAAACAAAACTTTTAAAATATTTTTACAAGCCCCAAGCCATTCCTAAACAATAGAGAAGAAAATGCATAATGAAAACCTTTAAGTATTTATTATCCTCAGCATGTTTAAACCAACTATCCACTGTGCACATAAAATGACTGTGAAGAGTAACACATTTCACTAAGCTAAAAATAACAAGAAAATTTTTACTGACCTGGTAATTTTTGTGATAGTTTTGTCTTAGTTCTTGGTGCAATGTTATGATCCTCTCTGGGCTTGTTAATTGCTCAGCAGAACCAGCATACATGTTTGGAGTGATGCAAGAACTGCAGATGCTATCCACCCCTTGCTGAGAGTTTGCAGATACTGATGCAGTCATCCTGTTCACTTTAACATATGTCTCATGATCCTCTGGTTGTCCTTTGGCCTGTGAAATGTCTGTGGAAGAAGGCAGCACCTGCAAGAGAAAATATAATTGTAAGATATTCAAGTTACATGAAATTTTCCAATGCTGTTTATTTTGAATTAGCGGAAGCCACTTGGGTGATATCATTACATTAAACGTCCAAAGAAATTAAATGCAAACAAACTACATTTACAAAAATAAGAAAAAAGATAATACAACAATTATTTTAAAAGTGAAGCATTCCTGTGTCTCTCTACAATGGAATCATGTATACATCAGCTTTTTCACAAAGCAACAAAAAAACCTCTAAGCTTTAACTGTGTTTATAAAAGCTACAGGATAAATGCTACATTTATTCTTGCAATTCCACATAAAAGAAAATTTAAGATTGTTAGCAACAGATTCACCCTTTGTGTTTTTAAACACTTATTTCCAAAAGTAATACATCTAATTATAAGCTATCACCTCGTTGCCATTGGTCCTCTTGCAAAAACTCCATAAATGCAAATGCTGTAAATATTTCAGGTCAGGAATGGTTATTTAATGTAAACCATGTTTTACTGTAAATAGTATATTAGTTTTGCTCTGCACATCTTTAATGAACATTAGCTACATTACTTGTGTCCATTAAAAAAAGAAAAAAATCCAAGTATTCTGAAACAGCAAAGTGCTGTAAGATTGCTCTGAAGTGACACTCCAACAAGTTTAGCATTTATTGACAAGCTCATGCATCAAAATATAGTCCTGTTATGGCCTGAAGAAGAACATACAGTGTATAAGCTCTTGCCATTGCCAAGACAAGTTCCACTGTCTTGCAGGAGTGATCACCATGGAGCGTTATGAGAAACGTGCTGTTTGCAAGCAGCTCAAGGGCAGCTCTGATGCCAGAGCATGGGTATCAGTGGTGCTCTGCTGTCCCATAGCTTTTGGGGTGACACTGAATCCCAGCTGTTAACGTGTACAAGCTAGCCAGAACTTAAAAGCTCATTGTTCACATCTCCTTGCAAAGCGTCCCACAAAGCTCATGAGCTCTCTGAAGTATGTCTCTTATGATTCTTAAGTACACCAACACAACAGTACTCAGCTTGCAGGGTCAGGAGTGTGGGCTGTGTCTCTCCGTCTCTAGATTCAGTGTCCTGCAGGACAGACCCTTCCCCGTGATGCACCACATGAGAACACGTGAGTGGTAAACACAAGCGATAAACTTTGCCTTTCATCCCATTTCACCTTCTGTTCTTGGCTCCCCACCATGAGAGAAGGCAGCCAATGCTGCTGAATTCTGCCCATTGGTCCTAGTAAAGTACCAAACACAAGCATGTTTGGCCAGCTGAGAGCTGCCCCAGGAGCAGCTACCACCTGGAACAATTACTTCAGGCTGAACAACAGGCCAGGGAATTAGATGGGGGCATCTAGGAATTGAAGGACCACTAATACTGAATAGCTTTGGGCACGTAATTTAGATTGGTGCTCTTTCCTAAAAGAATTATTTTCTCTACACTAATTACAGAGGGAGTCTGTGACACTAGCTGGATACAGCATTCATTCAGGTAGGTTGGGACGAATACCCAATCGTATCCCAGCATCACAAGCATAGATCAGTTGGAAAGTGAAAGCTATACATTTGGATGTTCCCTTATAAACACAGAAGCCAAGGGCAGCTTTAGAAGTCCTTGCTTTCTAACCAAAGTTATGAGTGCAATATCTCTCCCCCTGCACTCACAAAAAGTGCTGGCTGGCTGAAAGCAGTGGAAGGGTTACAAAGGGCAGTCCTGAAATGTTTTGAGGCACGAAGAGATTGGATCAAAAATTATTTGATGATAATTTCCTCACTACAGGAAGCACAGTTAGAGGCATCCCTGATGATAGATGAGAGTCAGCAGGAGCAGAACAAGTTCTGGAGCTCAGTGACCCATGCAAGGGCAAATCACTGTCCTTCTTGTAGGAAGGAGAGCTGGTAAAGCTGACAGAAAGAAACCCAGAACCAAATCAAAGCTGTGACACTGGCACACTTCATTTCTAGAAAAATAACCTCCTTGCAGGGTCTTTCCTTCAGCTGTTCAACCCACAAACTCTTTTGTCTCTTGGAATTATTGAATTCTGCTGCAGGCAAAGCAGTGAAACTCAGTAGAAAGGTGGATTAATGCAAACCCTGATGAGTGAAGCTGCAACTATGATGACAAAGTTTTCACGGTATGCTCTGTGCTGTATTTGAAAGTTGGTACGATTCTCTCAAAAAGGCTCTTCTTCAGTGTTTCATAGGACTGTGAAACTCTAAAGATTATATTTTCTGTGGCACTATGGAAGTAGCTAAGCAAAAATCCTGCATTTTGTTTCAATGCAGACTTTTTTTTTTTTACAATATTGATTATGTTTTCCTTTGATATTTTTTGCTTTCTTCTCAAGTTTCCACAAATTTCCCCATCTAAAAAAAAATCAAAATGTTGTGATATTCCACCAACTTGAAGTGTAAAATTGCATAATGCCAAGATCTAGGAAGGACTGACATTAAAACCAAAAAACATCACCTTCCCCCAACATTACAAAAATAAAAAGACAATGGTATCAGACATAAGAAATAAAGGAAAGTTAGTTTTTAAAGCTTTTCTTTTTATAATCATGGCTGTTACTCTACTTGCACTTACTGTTCTAGGCAAGCGCACACTGTTGCCCACGAATGAGAGCAAGAACTACTGCTAAAATATCTGTATTATGTATGCAGCTGGGAAATGAATCTAAATCTTTGTCAGCCAAACCAAATTTTACTTTAAAATGGCACTAACTTTGAGTATGTACCACCTTCTCAGCTGCCATAAGTTCTTGAGATACCCTCTGTACAAACAGCTATTTACATAACTATTGAGACTTTATCAACCATCCCACCAGAAAGGCCAGGCTGCCCTTAACTTTAATATGTAATCCATATTTTATATCCTTCAGTATTTATGATAATGCTTCTGAAGGTCAAGATAACACATCTCTCAGCAATGGATTTTATTCTTCTTTAAAAAAAAAAAAAAACTAAACAACCATCTACCCGCTTTCATCCCCTTGGAATTCCAATGATTGAGTCACATTTTCTGTAATGTCAGAAAGAGGAGCCTCTTCCTGCAAAAAAATTTGTCTTGAAAGGTTCCTTTGTCTTGATCAGTATTGTCCCCAAAAGACTGAAAATCCAAAGCTAATGCTCTGCTCTGAGGGTGAGACTCATCTTTCTGAAGCACATCTCCCCCTCCTGGTCATCTTCACAACCAATGGAGTCCAGCTACTAGGATTCTTCTCATCTTATGTAAAACCGACCCATAATATGGGCAGGGTAGCTCCTTGTAAGTGCATCTGTATCCCCGGTACCTATGAACAGAAATGGATAAACTACCATGGACATGGTTGGCTGAAGTACAGACATCAAACATGAAATGTATCTGATCATCAGTGCCAGAAAAGCTTCTGATCTCACGAGTCACGCACAAATCGTTTTATGGAGGGCATCAGAGAATGTTATTTCAGGCTTTTTTCCTTCAAATATGATTCACAGGAAAGCAGTAAGTGGTTTCTTGCAAAGAAATGAGTAGAAATATGGGCCAAAAAAGGGCATTATTCTACCTAAATGTACCTCAGAAGAAATCCTCTGATACAAAGGAGCAATAAGCTACATTGTTGTGCACAATTATTCCATATTCTGTAAACTAAATAATTCACTACACTGGACACAATCTTTGCCTGGAGCTTTCCATCCATAAGGTTTAAAATGACTGCATGAAAGGAAATAAAAAGCAGTACTATTTATCCCTATATTCCTTGCATAAATTCCCTCTCAGCCCTGAGAAATGAGGGCAAATATCCACAACAGCTTCAGGTACACTATGGAAAGAAGATATAAAATATATCATCAAGTTAAAGCCTTTTCAGTGCAAGAGAAATCGAAGTGAATGAGTACAGCAGCATTATCCCTTATAGTCATCAGTCATCTGGACAGATGCTGTTGCCTCGGTCATTTGAGGGAAAGAATCAAACTTACTCCTCATTCTCCACACGCACCCCACAAGAAAGAGAAAAGGCCCCAAAATACTGCACATCTGCACTGGCTGGGATAAGCCCATGTGAAAGGCAAGCCAAGTTCTCTTGCTCCTCTGTGTGATTCTCTAATACTTCCAAAGCAGCATGGACACAGCCTCATGTTCAAGCTAGTCAAACTGCATAAAGCCTGTTTTTTAAACTGCAAGTAGACACCTACATTCAGGAAAAAAGTGGAGCCTCTTTTCCATGTTTCCTATGAGTTGTTTGGAACATCTCTTGCTTACCACTGTTATTAACCCAAGTAGAGCAGTTGTTGCAAAGCAGAGTCCCAGTCCTCTTTGTTAGCTGTTTAGTGAATATGAATGTCTAACATCAGTTGATGAATGCTGTCCTGTGTACTTTCCACTGGGAAAAGCAGAAAACCAATAACTGTTAATAATGTCCATGAATTAGTTCTACAACAGCAAGGAAAGAAAGATGAGGCCAAGGCTTTCCAATTAAAAAAAAAAAAAAAAAAAAAAAAATCAGCACTTAAATGAAAGTGATTAAAATGGGACATGACAAAAGGCCAAAAGTGGCCACAGATTTTGGGTCTGACATTGAGTATGTGAGTCCCAGCCATGGCACTGTGCCGAGTGCCACATGCACCCACTGGAGGCAGCCCTTGTCCCTGGGATGTGACCTCTTCAGACACATGCTTTTCAATTTCCAAACACAAAATAAGACAAGGTTTCCATTATTTCAGTTGCCCAAATTTATTATAGTTCCTTTACATGGGGTTCCAATGGTTTACCAGTTTAGATCTTCTTTTAAAAGGAGAACACATCACAAAGGCTTAGGAATTAACAACTTCACACCTTCAAAAATTTCAACTCCATGTTAGAAATACATCGCCATTCCTATGGCTCCCCAAAAGGTTGTTTTTTAAAAAAATTGAGAGGCAGCTTTTCACCCTGCACACAATTTTTGCTTTCACTATGGTGACATAGATGTTTTCTTTGGGAGAAAGAGAACTGAAATAAAATTATCTCTGTGCAGACATATATGTTTATTATGATAAAACAAACTAAAATAAAATTAAATTACAATAAATTACTCAAACTAAACTACAAATGAAGAGCTTCATGGTGTACAGCTTTATGGTGAGGAAAAGTAATTAAAAATCTACTCCTCTTTACTGGGACATGAAAAGAATATGAAGAGAAACAAATCTGTCTTTCTTTTCTGAACATATTACCCTAACGTGTATCAGGCCCCAGTGAAAAGTACACTGCTGGGACAAAGTCATGAAATAATACAGGACTCAAATTTTATTTCTCACTCAAAAAATATTTGAACGTAACACTGGGCTTTGAAAAAAATCAAGAATGACAAAACATAAACTGCATGCTGCACTGCTAAACTGAACTGATTTGAAGTCTAGAGGAAGTGCAAATCAGCAAAATAAAGTCATTGGGACAACAGTGATTTATCATGTCTGAGGACAGTCTTGAATGCTCAGAGTGAAATCTGAAGAGATGCTCCAAAGATGATTAGTTTCGCATCACACTGTCTTCATGTTTTAGTATTATAATTAGGATGTGCATTAGGAAGAAAATAATCGGAAGAAGGGAATGACCAACCATCTGTTGTGTCCTGAATGAGCAAAGAACTGAAGTTCACTTTTGTCTTTAAGCATAAGTAGCTTGTTGATGCCATAAGCCAGAGCTTCCGAGCAGAGAGCTAGGGCAGATCTCTCCAATATACATGTAATTGCACACAGAGATGAAAAAGAAGAGCTCTTAAAAGTATTTTAAAACATATTTTCTTCTGAGAACCAGACGCAAAAGTTTTTTACTAAACTACAGAAGGCCAGACACTGAATTTAATAGAGTCCCTTTTCCTTTCAGAGGGCTCTGGATCAGCCCTTCATGCATCACTGCAAACTTTCAGTAGAATTATAGAATTACTATGATTGGAAAGGACCTCAAGAAATTCATCAGTAAGCCAAAGCAGGCAGTGCATGACAGGCTTCCATTTGTCACTGGGTCCAGAAATTAATAAATCCAATGGCAAATCTTTACTGTAGGAAAAACAAAAAAACCAAACCCAAAGCAAACCCACCAACACCCCCACATACACCACCCTCCAACCCCCCAAAAAATTCCCCAAAACATCAATCCACCAGGTTTTCTCTGGAAGGATTGAAATGTTAGGAATTATTTAAAAGTGAAAATTTGAGGGAAATGAAAAGAGTGAGCTTTCAAAGCTAAATATCTATTGAAGAAGAGAATTGAATGTGGGCCTCCTATGTTTCAAAAGAAACTCACAGGCCACCAGAACACAGATTCAGTCTATTTCTCTGCTGTTGGAGCTGCTAAGTTTTATGGTAATTAGACATTCAGGGAGACAGTGAGAGTGTGCACAGTATTTTAATATTTATTGTATCGGGAAGCTTTACATTAATGCTCATTTACCACAGCAATATCTGAGAAAGTGAAGGCAGTGAAGTTATCTCCCTTCTGACAGATTAGTTACTCTCTATTGCCACATAAAACATTCATTCTCAGTGTAAGCAGGGGTGAGACGGTGGTGGACCCACACTTGACATACACAAAGGAGACACATAGCCAGATAGAACCCTGTCCTATCCTGCAAATAGGGATCTATCTGCCTTTTTCTTACCATGTAGTTAAAATACTTCTTGCCACAGAAACAAGTATGACTGAATGATAGCTTGCAACATTTAATAACAATAAAAGAATAAGCAAAAACAAGACTGTGGATTTATTATACTATATGCCCATTCTGAGCACCTTTACTTCTGCTGATGGAAAACAGATGTCAGTGTCCTTAAAAAATAAATTCTTTTTATGTACCCATTTTGCAGTGCATTGTGTTAGCTGATCTACAAAACATAGTATGAATTAATGCTCTGTGTCTTGCTGTGGTAGGCAGCTACTTTCCCAATATTTTACAATTGTGTAACACAAATTGTCCTCCCCTCTCCTTTAACTAGCAACATTCTACTGGAGTATACTTGGCACAAACATTACCAAATATTGTCTGTGTGTTTTTACAGGCTTTGTAAAAACAATAATAGAAAGACAATCAAAGGGGAAAAAAATTCAAAGAGAACTTGACTGAAGTATTGCAAGGAAATTCCTGTTTCTCTGGGTTGCCAGATTCAGATTCCTGTCCTTAAGGATGTCTTCAAGTAGGTGCTACTCCAAAAAGATGAAGTCTACTTCCAGCATCCAAGTATAAATAATAATGTTGAACAGAACCAGTTGTGAAGCAGAGTGTATCCTGCTGGTCATGCATCTTGCCAGTGAAACTCAAGTACCTAACTCCCTTCTGAATATGAATGTCCACTGAGTTGACCTAAATCTTCAAATGATTCGTTATAAAACTCTTTTTTTTTTTTTCTTGATTCCTACAGAAATATGAGACGTATTACACAGGAAGAAAATGCAAAATTTGTATTTAAAATGAAATTGAATAATATGTGCTGTCTTATCCACTTTGGCAAAACATCAGGGACGTGTTTCTTACATGGTGCACTGACACCCATTGTGATAAGCTGCAGAGGATTTAAACCCTGACCAAAAGAGTGGTGAAACAGCCCATTCCACTGACTTGTCTGAAGGAACTTTTATATTAAGTCCAGAAGTGTATTTTATAACTACTCATTGAATCTTACTAAACACTTAATAAAGTTTATCACTGACTTAATACAGTAGTGGAAAAGATAAGGATCCTATGAGAGGTACGAGCGCTTACCTCTTGATCACACGTTGGTGTAAAAGCAACTGTGTACTCTGCCAGGGCCACATCATTCACCAGGTTTTTCACCTCTTCATCAAGTGCAGAATTAATAATTCCTTGCCTGTGAAATTCACCATGCATCCTCATAATGAAGCTATTCCTTTCCTGGCACTTTCGGGTGAGGCAAGCCAGCTTGGCCTATGTGGCATGAACACATATACATTGATTTAACTCCCCGTTGAGCCTGCAAGATTATTTCTGTGTCTTATCTGTAATTCCATAGGTTTTTACTCAAAGCAATAGACTGTATTTCTGTTTCCAAGCCATTAGGTGCCTCTGCACCTTGTGGCAGCAACATGAGCCCTCAGATAAACTAGAAAGAGGGTTGTGTGAGGTCTCCCTTTTGACAGGTTGAAAAGCACCCATAGCAGTAATGTCAGCATGCACTTGCCTAAATAAAGCCCAGTAGCAAACAGCTAAGGCAGGGGCAGCTGCAGAAGGCAGGCACACACACAGCAGCCTGTGAGCAAAGGGATACACCTTTGTGTAGGTCTGGCATCAGCTTTCAGGAAAACACAGTACCTTCAGAGGTGCTAGTCCCAGCTTTGCTTCAGACTTTCTTTTCTGAAGTTCTTTTTCCTGAAAGGTTGGAAAACATTCTGCATGAATTTATCCAAGAGTCACTTTAAAATATTGTAGCAGGTTTTTGATATTTGTTTTAGACCTGACTTCCAAGGGGTATGCTTTGCATATTTGTGTGACCTTGTATCACAAGATGAAAGTGTAAGGAGCTGGTTGTACACAGATAGGCTCTGATATGCAAACACTGCCCTGCTGGCATTAACGTTGGTCTTACGTATTGCCAAAGGCTTTTGGATGTTTTTAGACAGAGCCCTGTAGCAGTGAGGTTATTTTATCAAAGCAGCACCACACTAAAGACTTAGTATCCTTCATTAAGCACTCATGCTCCTATTTACTCTGTGAATCTCCCGAAATGCTCATTTGGGGAGAGTTTTCCCTTTTCTTCTCTGTGTTATATTGTAGAATGAGAGGAATGAGGAGGGATTTTCTGCATGTGTGTTCCACAGCAGGCTGCCAGAAGTGAACAACAACAACGTTCTGCTCTGACACAATCGATACGTGTCCTCTCTTAGGAGGTGAGCCACCATGAGCCAGATGACCTAATTTGTACCTTATGACTAAGATATTTCCTATTCATGGGAAACCTGCTTTATGATTATGCAGAATAAAATACAATAATCTGCCAGGTAAAATCCATTTATATTATGAATCAATACAACATAATTTGGCAATAAAGTACAGATGTCTTTGCATTTATTTTGCTTGGCAATTTGTGTTTCTATAAAGCCTACAGTAAACATATTATGTGCATCAAAAAAATGAATTCAGTTATGCTGAAAGCAGTTGTGTGGTCCTCAGCTCATAAATTATGAGTTTGTCTTTACGTTGCACCAGCACCGGGGGAACAAAGGAAGAGCTGGCAGTAGGTCCCTGAACTGGTGACATTCAATTCTTAATAAGGCATGGAGCATTTTGCTGATGCAACAGAACAATTAGGACTTGCCCATTTGTATGGATAGCATACCTCACCCTTTACTCACCTACCATCTCATATGCACCATCCATCACTACAGACACCAGACACCACAAAACAATTTCATTTTACCATCACTATTCTGCTAAGAGGCATCCTAATCAATGCTGGAGAAAAGCCACTAACCTTCTGTAGAGGACTGGTTTAAAACAAATCACAGCACATGACAAGGTTAGGGAAAAAAAAAAAAAAAACAAAAAAAACCCCCACAGATAAAAATAATTCAAACAAAAAAACAAAACCCCAAACTGCGCAACAAATGCATTTACCATGAAGGAAGAAGGATGAAACTTGCACTCAGTAAGAAGAAAATAATCTTTTGTATGTCACAGGAAAGACAGAGGAGAAATGTGTTCTATACATTGTATCAGGGCATGAAGAATACTACTGAGAAAATGTCATTTACTAGTTGTTTCAGAGGATGATGGGCAATTCCAACTTAACTCACATTGTAATAATCATCACTTTTTAAAAAATACTTTTCAAAAAAATAGGAAATAAGATCTAAGTAAAAAAAGTCCTAGCAGGAACTTGTTTCCACCTAAGAGTTCACTAGTAGTAATTACACTGACAGTAAGTAGCTTTGCTATCACACTATAAGGCAGTAGCTTTGCAAATGTTAATGTCTGTACCTGCTCTGGTTTGCCAGGTGAAATGTAATGCATAAAGAAAAGCTGCTCATGTAATAAAAATACAAACCACACACTTCACAGAAAATGTGTTAGTGAAACTCAATGTGCAACCATAGTAGCCAGATCAAAAAAAAGTTTAAAAAAAATCTTATCAAAATTTAATCACTAGCTCACTGTGTCTCCTAATCTGATATAGTGCAACAAAAGAGTTTAGAATGTTAAAAAATCCTGTCACATTTAGTCAAGGAAGTGGTTCTGTAAAGAATTTCAACACCACTTTCCTTGCATTAGACTATCTGGATTATAACAGAGACTGGCAGCAGCTTTTAATGTAGTCTGTCATCATTCTGTAACATTGAGCACCAAGGCAGTTTACACCTTTTCCTTGTTTCTCTGAAGTCAGGAGCACTTTTATATGCCAGGAAACCATTTAATTATCCTGACTCATTCCCAGGAAAGAAGGCTATTTTGGTTTTCTCCTTTGAGAAAAGGTAGAAACTGAAGTCTAAGATCACATTTGTCCACCCTCTTAAACACACAGAAAACAGCTTTATTATACCTTTTCAACTAGCTGAGCCCGAAGGAGTTCCACTTCATTCTGCAAGTCATGAAACTGATTTTGTAATGCAGCCTGGTCCCTGAGGTGGGCTTTCAAGGTCAGCACTTGCTGCTGCAATCTTTTATTGGCTATTCTATTCTCCTCTATTTCTTGTGCGTCTTTCACAGTGTACACAGGCTGGAGACCAAATACACAGATGTTCAAATTAGATGTATAAAATAACGAAAATATTCTCAATCATGTCTTAGAGCACAAAACTTTTCAATCAATATATGTACCTACCTTGTATGTCAGAAAAAAAAATTAAGCTGGTAGAAAATGTATGACTTCAAACCTTGATAAACATATTAACACTAATATCTTGCACTTATCTTAAAATTGTTTATGAGCAAGAAATTCTTGATCCCCTGTGAATGCAGGTGTAGAATTGGGATTTCATAACTCTTCTGCAAATGTAGGTATAGTATTATAATGATTTTGTATGTGGGGAAACTGGGGCACAGACAGATTAAGTGACCAACCTACGGTCAGATGGCAAAGAAACGTCCCCAGTCTCCTGCTCCAACAGCTATATAATATTTGTTTTTCTACGTATATTACCTCAGACAACAAATACCACTTTCCCATTTATATTTTTGCTTTGGAAGTTTATTACTAAAACTAATTAGATTTGTAAGTACAAATCTCAGAAATATTTCCAAAGAAACTATTTATTATATTAAAATATAGCAATAGTAATATAGAACAAGTGGAAAGAGGAGCTTCTGAATAACTCCTCTTCACACACTCTGATTTTTTTTTTTTTTTTTCAATTTCATGTACTTAGATTGAAAGGATTAGCGAGAGCTTTAGATTGATGGTCAGCATCATAAGGTCAGCTCCTAGAAGTGACACTGTCAGATTAAACATACAGATTAAGAATGAGGAAAATCTGAGGATGAAGAAATTATTGTGAAAAGCATATGTGCTATTGTGAATTTATAGTCTTAAAACATTGAGTTGGTACACATGGCTGCTCAAGATTGCTGATAATATGTTACATAAGCAAGTCTAAAAGATTAAGTACTTCAGTAATTAAGCTAAAAATTTGTCAGACCTATGATATATTGTAGTAAAACCATATAATGTTCTGACAAAATGTGCAGAAAGATGGTTTGATTTCAATGATTACTAAAACTGATACAACCAGAAAGAAGCTAATATTTAGCCACGATCCACAACACACAACAAAGTTAAATTTTCCGTCACTTTCTGACAGCCTTTACAATTTTTGACACCCTTGGTGACTTCAATACACTGAAGTCACTGTCTCATAGAAAACAGCAAACTGAAGTAATAGAACACATCATTCTGCCTGTAACACATCACTGCAACACAAATAAAACTAGAAGTATGGTATTTTCATACTATTCTTCCTAATGAAGCAAGTCCCCTGCAAACAGCATTCCAGCAAGTCGTGCCTGCTTTCTACCAAACTTTTTGGCTCCCTCTTGCGTTAAGAGAAAAGAACAATAGGACTGTTGGACACATCAAGATTGATTAGACCAGGGCTGCAATGAAAAAGCCTGAGGATGAGTCTGAGATATGGTATTTTCCTCCTCTTCTTCCTTCCCACACACAGATTCTGTGAAATAAAAAAAAAAAAAAAAAAAAGGAAATACTCCTGACTGAAGGTGCTTAATGGAAAAAGAGATGGGGAAATAAGAAAATTACTTGAAGGTTAGAGACAGAGAGAAGTTCCCTCTCCTTTTGCATTTTGCTGACCTGCCAGCGGTTTTTTCTGTAGTTTTAAAGCATAAATGTGGCATACAAGGTTTATTTATAAGCACTGTCAGATGATCCTGATGACAGTAACCATGGGTTGTGTAATCAAGCTTCAGAAGGGTGAAGGACAGCAGCTGGAACTGGGAAATAACTAAAGGATAACTATGCCCAAAATGTAGCATTTGACACACTGCATTCTTATAAAACCCTGTCAAGATCTCTAGCCTTTGAAGTTGGTGCCTAAACATTAAAAATAAAAGTCATGTCTTCTTCTTCTTGAGTGTGGTGTGCTTATCTGAAAACTAAAGGAGAAAATGAGAAGGAATATGACTTTTTGGGTGCAGGCCATGGCAGGAGTCAGGGGTTCACCAGGGAAGCCTGGCACACTATTTATTGTGTTTATTTCATGCAGAAGTCTTGTATTTATTTTCAAATCTGTAAATGGTACCTTGCTTCCTTCTTGCTCACTACATATTTCTTCTTACATCTTCCCCAGCACCATGGTTCAGAAGGCCACCTCAATATCCTAGAAAAATTCCCCAAATTCTCTTATGCTAAATGATATTTGTCTGTTAGCAACACTACTGAAGCAAAGAGTCCTAGCAGTAATCTTGAAGTGTATAATCTCAGCTCTTTTTTACTTGCAATGAATAATAAGTCAGCCTTTTGTGGTCTCAGCCGAGAACCAGGATCACTAGGCATCAGGGACTGTAGAACATAAGACATGTATAAGATATGTAGAAAAAATGATATGGATTCCAGGGCCAGAGTTTTCACATATTCTTTTCTTTCAAGGACTGTAGATAGAGGTCTTCTGGAAAATGAAATTTAGAACAAGAAAAAAAAACCATAAATTATTGTGATTTACTGTATCAGAGTTTATCAATAACACGGTGGGATGAAAATGACTTTTGGATGAGGGTGGGAACTAACTGAAAATAAGAACAGGATTGCGAGTCTACAAACCTACCCTCAGGAAGAAAAAGGATACTAGAAATGTAGATAATGATAATCTTTGTGCCAAAAAGTTTGTGTTATTTTTTTTAAATCTAGAAAACCTTAGGTCATACCTAAGATTTCACACAAACTCACTATTGACAGCTTAATAAAAAAAATATTTTAAAAGAAAATTACTTAAATAAATCCCAACCTTTATTAAAATGTATCTACTCTGTTTTCTATCTGTACTATTTGCTTAATTGTGCTAATGAAATCAATATCCTTTGGTTAAGACATAATGGACTTGAGTCATGCAGATAATTAGTTGTGCCATCAAATAGTGTAACTGAAGGACAAATCCAGTTCTGTGATGCACATGTATTGCATTTTTGACCCTGGAATGAGATACATGTATTTAGCAATTTGACATGACCCCTATAAGAAGTAATTAAATTGAAGAAATCTAAGCCAAATCAAAAAACATTGCATTATGGCATAAATATATACAACTGATTACAAGACACTAACATGAAAAGTTTCATTACCAGAAAGATTAAAAGTGGGTTTGTTTGTTTGGTTTGTTCGTTTTCAGAAGAAAGGTTGACTTATAACTTCTCTACTGTAAAAACATTTGGTCAATCTTGATGAATTTTATTCCCTTGTGTCACAGAAATAAACAACATCTTAATTTAGTGACCAATAAAATAAGTAGTAATTGCCCCAGACTGTCCCCAAACAAAACGCTTGAAGCTCCATTGCCCAAAAATGCCCCCAAAAACCTTAAATGTTTGTTTCAACACAACACTGTGATATACTTCTGTTTATTTTCAAACAATTTGGGAGTTTCTTCTTCCTTGAAATAGTTTTCATTGTTTTAAGATGTTACATGCCAAGACATGATAATGACATGAGAAGTCTGTGTTTTGTTTTCAACTAATGGTCAGAATTCAGTTGTTTTAACACCAGCACATAGTGAGATGTAGGGTGTACTAGCTAATATGAAATAACCCTCAGCCAGGATGCCCTAAGGCATTTAAAGGGGATAAACAGTAACTTTTAGGCAACTCAGCTGAGCCCAGAATCTTTACATTTTCCAGTATTTATTTTTATTTTCTTCCAAAGCCATAGCTGCCTAACCTCCCCAAAATGAATTTGCAACTCTTGTAGGTTTCTACAAAATTGCTTTTCCGTCCGATAAAAGTGCCATATTTCTTCATAACAGATTTTCTTTTAAAGAGGAGATAAATAATTTCAGGGCTAGCTCAAAAGTCTTTATGAAAACTGCTTCCAAGAGATTATTCAATAATTAAAACCTTTCCAGAAAACACTTAATTTTGGTGGAAAACATAAAAACTTTATCAATACACAAAAAACTGAAATTCAAAAAGGTTTCATTTAGAGCAAAACCAGAATTTCTGTGATATAGATACACTGCAATGAGATTTTCTCTCTCCCTGTGTGATATCAAGATTTCCTGGATTTTGAGACCACATGGTTCAATTACAGACTTTATGTTCCCATTAATCCACACCACCCACTCACTGTCATTGGAAGCTCCTCTACAAATTGCCTGGCATCACAGCTTCATTTTGCCTATCCAAACCTAGTAATTGGTGCTAGAAGGTAGAAAGGCCAAATACTGGAAACGCAGGAGACTCCTCCAGCACCCTTCATTATGGCAACCTGAAAATCCATGCCTCAGAAAATTACTCTGGTTAAGGAAAGCAGGACAAGAGTCCTAAAAAAATGGAGGTGTCTCTAATAGTCAGACCTTGGACTATCCTGTAGGTTGATGGTCTACCTTGTACAGTATCTGCTCACTTTCAAGTTCATAGCTCTAGTGGCTCTAGGTGTCCTATACTTGCTTCAACTCTATTGCCTATAACAATAATGGGTATCTCTGCATCCAAAACACTCCCTTCCCAAGGAATATGCTTTTCTCCGTTCCATTTACATACATACCATTAATTTGCAGTGCAGCTTGCCAAGCATTTTGTCCCCAGCTTCTTGTTTAAGATGATCTAATTCCAACAGAGCCTGTGTCAAATGAGTTTTGACTTCTTCGTACCTTGTTTCAGCAAAGCCGAGCTCTCTGTACCACTTCTGAGCCTAACAGGAAGAATAAAAAAGCAAAACTACTGAGTATAATATATGTAATAGTGGTATAATTTTTCAGTACCAGCTTACAACCATGGACTTGAGTCTGATCTCCACATCACAAGTTTTAAATTGTTGTAAATTGATTCAAATAAATGGAATTACACAATGCACTACAATCTTATTATAAGAATTGAGTAAGACTCCTAAAGTAAGTCCTATAAAAACATATCTAACTAGAGTGATGCAGAAAAAAATAATTAATTTAAAAATTTATTTCTAAATTTGAATGCACCTTGAGTATTTTGAATAAATCTAAACAAAGCAGTGGTGAATTCACTCATGTTTTCAGCAATTAGATCTTTGAAAACTCTCAGAGCAAATGAAAAGTAAGATTTTGTCAGCTAGGATGGTGAAGAATCTTACTGAGAAATATAAAAAAATTAAAAATGCAAAGTGGGAAAAATATACCTCCATATGTTTACCTTTATATTTTTTTCTAGGATGCATTTTCTTCCCTTACACACATTAACTGTAGTTATTTTGGGAAAAACAAACAAAACAAAACACAAACAACAACAACAACAACAACAAAATCACCCACAAAGAAACCACTCAGTAATTCAGCCAGTTGCTTGGCAGTAGGCTCGCTCCTTCATCTGATAGATCTTTTCTTCAGCCTTCTGAAAGCAAAGGCTTTACATTCTTTGAAGTAAACTGAGGAAAGTGTTGCAACACAAATTCCTTGTAGCACACAAAAGTATTAGAAGCACTCAGTCAGATTTTTAAAAATAAATAAAAATAAAATTATCCCTTCGTATTCAAATTACAAGGTCAGAAGTCCTTACCTAACCACCCATAACTCATCCAAATCGACCCCTTCATCCCAGTTGCTTTACTTGAAATTTGGGAAGTCTTAAAAAGCACAAGGACAACCGCTTTGTACACCCTCCATGTGTAATCCTACTGATCTTTTACATACTCAATACATTTGTTACTGCCAGTAGTTTTTCCACATGGAATCCGAGCAATGCCTGGGTTTGCATGATACAGACCCATAAATATACACTTGCTATAAAAGTAATGCATTCTGTTTAAACAAGCATAGAGTGGAGATTGTTCAACAAAAAATAGGAATGTAAAAGCCAATGCATTTGGAAAGGGACAACACTGAACGCTTCCTCAGTTGGTATTAGAACTGCAGATTCACTTTGCACAGACACAGAACTAGCCATGCAACCAAGTCTCCCTGTAGGAGGTGTTGGACTTTGATTTTAATACAGAGATGTCAAGAGGAGGAGCAGTGTGCTTGCTTTTGCACCATCACTGGATATATAGTGAAACATCTTGACAGTGGCAGGTTTTACATAATTTTGTTTCTCATTCAAAAACTACTTTAAATTCAGGTTTGCCATAATCCTCAATGCTTCTCCTGCCTTCTGCTCCTCCTTATTCCTAGTGAGGGGGAGGGAAGCAGCCTGCCCAGAGATGGCCACAACAGATAGTTTGTTCTGTCTCTTTATTAAGCACTCAGGTTCTGTCAAAGAGTGCTGGAGGAATGCAGCTTCACTTGATGTGCTGGCCAACCATGAATGACTGTGTAATTCATCACTTAGATGAAAGATCAGAGAGGAACATTTTGGTTCTGCAGATCAGAGATTTCCTTGTTTTGTAAAAGTGTTAAATCCTGGCAGAAAGAAGAACAGCCATGTAAGAAAACAAGAGAGGAAACAAATTTGCTCCTCAGAATCAGGTCAGAGTAGAAGGTTACCTCTTTTTTTGATTTTTCTAATTCCTTTTGCTGTACTTTTAGTTCCTCTTGTGCCTTTTCAGCTTGTTCTTTCATCATACAGTATCTTTCAGATATGCTGCCCTGGATACACAACAGAGAGATATGACTTCTCTCACCCATACAAAATGTCACACAGGTTTTTATAGACCAACACATGGTTTCCTTCTGACTTACTAAAAACATTTGCATAAAGTCAAGATATTAGAGATAAATGTTTCCCAGTTCACAGAATCACAGATTCACAGAATGTTAGGGGTTGGAAGAGACCTCAAAAGATCATCTAGGCCAATGCCCCTGCCAGAGCAGGATCACCTAGAGTACATCACCCAGGAACACATCCAGGCAGGCCTTGAAAGTCTCCAGAGATGGCGACTCCACCACCCCCTGGGCAGCCCATTCCAGTGCTCTGTCACTCTCATTGTAAAGAAGTCCTTCCTTATCTTCAGGTTGAACCTCTTGTTCACCAGCTTGTGGCCATTGCCCCTAGTCCTGTCACCAGACATCACTGAGAAGAGCCTGGCCCCATCTTCCTGACACCCACCCGTTAGATATTTATAAGCATTAAGATGATCCCACTCAGCCTCCTCTTCTCCAAGCTAAACATCCCCAGCTCCCTGAGCCTTTCCTCATATGACAGGTGCTCCAGGCCCTTGATATCTTAGTAGCCCTGTGCTAGACCCTCTCCAAAAGTTCTTTGTCCTCCTTAAACTGAGGGGCCCAGAACTGCACACAGTATTCCAAGTGGGGCCTCACCAGGGCAGAGTGGAGGGGGAGGATGACTTCCCTCGACCTGTTGGCCACGTTCCTCTTAATACACCCCAGGCTGCCATTGGCCTTCTTGGCTGCAAGAGCACACTGCTGGCTCATGCATCCTGCTATCAACTAGGACTCCCAGGTCCTTTTCCCCAGAACTGCTCTCCAACAGATCAGCCTCCAGCATGTACTGATGCCTGGGGTTGTTCCTCCCTAAATGCAGGACTTTACATGAATTTCATGAAATTTCTCCCTGCCTATCTCTTCAGTCTGTCCAGGTCCCTCTGGATAGCTGCACAGCCTTCTGGCATGTCAGCCACTCCTCCCAGTTTGGTATCATCGAACTCCATCCCTTCGCCCAGGTCATTGATGAATATATTGAACAGTGCTGGGCCCAGTACTGACCCCTGGCGGACACCACCAGCCACAAGCCCCCAGCTGGACTCTACCCCACCAACCATGACCCTCTGAGCTCTGTTGTTTAACCAGTTCTCAATCCATCTCACAGTCAGCTCATCCAATCCATACTTCCTGAGCTTCACAATGAGGATATTGTGGAAGACAGTGTCAAAAGCCTTGCTGAAGTTAAGGTAAACCACATCCACTGCTCTCCCTTCATCTATCCAACTAGTCACGCTATCATAGAAGTCTATCAGATTAGTCAAACACGATTTTCCCTTTGTGAATCCATGCTGACTACTTCTGATAACTTTCTTTTTCTCCATGTGTCTAGAGATGGCGTCCAGCAGGAGTTGTTCCATCACCTTTCCAGGTATGGAGGTTAGGCTAATAACTAATTTAGTCAATCTCAACTAAATAAATCATTCTGCTTCTCTAGGAACAACAGTAATATCCACAGAAATTCACTGTAGTGTAAGATTCATGACTATGGAGGAAAAACAATGATGACAAATCTATTATTTTTCATAAAATTCAAAACAGAAAAAAAAAAAAAAGACCCTATCAGAATAAAAGTTACTAAGTGAATATGTGCATACTTTTCAGTAAGAAATGATTGTTTCAGAATTCCAAATACTTCATAATTATAACAGAAATTTAGGGAAATCAGTTTGCTCTACCAAAAGCTTTTACTTTTAAAATAAGATAAACAGTTTTTAAAATTCCTGAAGTATTATTCTTAACTCTATAGCTCACTGTATCACTTTAAAATTTTCTAATACAACATTCAGAAAAAAAAATCTCTCCAGTATTTTGTCTTCTATTTCAAAATCAATTTTAGCACCTCAGATCTCCAGTACATGGGAGGTTACAACATTTTCTATATTACAAAGTTAATTTTGCTTTGTCCTCCAAATGACATTTATATTTCCCCCTTTCTTTAGAAGATCCTGTTTGATAACATTCCTCATTGTTATTATTTACCTCTTTTCCAGGGAAACAGTTTGAGGGATCCATAAACAGAACTTCTTCAGTCTGAGTTACACTACATGCTGTTTCAGCTTTCTTTGGCTTAAGACCATGCTGTTGACTTTCTTCTTTAAGTTTTACTATCCTTTCCTTTGTTCCCAAACTTTTATCTTCCCTCAGGTCTTCATGGGTGAAACCCAAAGAAGAAATTAATTCTTTCATTTTTTTATTTTCTGAAATAAAGTTTGCATTTGCTTTCTGAAGTTCATTAAGGTGTTCTGAAGTTTCTTTCTTGATTCTCTCTATTTTTCTTTTCAATACACATCTTTCCTCCTGTAAATCAGAAATAGTTTGATAACAGCTGGCTTTACCCTCTTTAAGTTCTGAAACCAAGGTCCGGTATTTGGTTTGTTTATGCATTACCTCTGCCAAACATCCCAATAAAGTTTCTTTTTCACCTTCCAAAAGAGATATTCTTTGTAAATTTCCATCTCTCTCCCTTATTAACTCATTATATTTTGCTACATAGTTCTCCTTGTCTTGTAATAATTTAGTTATTTCTTTGAAGCACCTGCTTCTTTTTTCTTTCAGGTCAGAAGGCAGCTGGAAATCTCTCATTTTCCTTCCATACAGGGACAAAACACTCCTTGGAAGTTTATTTGATGCAATTGTCAATAAGTCTTTTTCATAATTCCTATTTTTCTCTTCAACACACGCTAGGTTTTTAGAGAATGTTTCAACAAAAAATGTTTCTGGTCTCATTGTAGATTTTTCTGCTAAGTTATCATAACATTCACCAGCAACTTCTTCCTCACCAAGTAAGTTTTGGAATGAAATAATGTTAGCTTCTTCTACCAATAAAATGTATTGAAAATACGCATCCAGTTCCTCCTCCAGTGCACACATCATCTGAGCATATCTCTCATTCTCCTGTTGTAACATACAGACTTTTTTTGAGTAATTTTCATTCTCTTGCATCAGTAGAAATATCTTCTGGGAACACACAGCCACCATTTTTTCCAGTGCATATATTTTCATATTATGTTCATTACCAGCTTCCAGTGATGTCAGATGACAGAAACATTGATTAAAATCACTCCCTGGCAGGAACAGTTTACTTAAGCACACAACCTGCTCTTGCATAGGAGACAATATATTTAGCAGGTACCTCTCTTCCTCTGACCAAAAAACTTTCTGAAAGTATACATATTGCATGTTTCCAGCAGCTGTATTTTGACACAAGAAATTGTTCTCATTTGATTCACATAGTTTGAGGGTCCAATCTGTCTTTTCTTTCAGGCCAATATTGCTGGAAGGGTTTGGTTGCTGAGTTGGTTCCCAAGGGTGCTCTCCTTTATCCTCTATTTTGATTATCTTTTCTCCGTTATATACCCTATTCACATCAGAGATGTAGATCTCTAAGAAGTTTCCTTGTTTCTGCATTAGCTCAGGGCAGCCTTCAAAATGTTTCTTTACAGCTTTAAAATCAACAGACAAAATTTCGACATCCTGTGGGGTACCTAGGTTGTTTTTGGTTTCCATTCCTTGCTTTCCGGGTCCAATCAGTTGAGTTTTATTTACTATTTTATAACTTTCCTCAGGAACACAGATCACTTGTTGTGCTTGGGCTTTCTCATTCTGTATTTCTTCTCCTTCAGCTTTCCCTCTAAAGATTTTTTGATGATACTTTCCATCATCAACAACTTTACCCAGGCATTTACTTTCACTTATGCTTTTTGGAAGAATTTGTTTATTTTCCCAACATTTTTCCACATAGCTTTTTTCTAGAGACAATGTTAAAATTGCAGTCACAGTGTAATCCATCTTCCCATGAAGAAGTGCAAATATTTTGTCGGAAAATCTTCCTTTTGCCACAAGGCAGAGGCTATCGGAGCAAAGACTGGTATTTGCTTCACAGAAATCCAAACTCCTCACTTTTTTCACAGTGGTGACAGATGATATGTGGTAGCTTTCACGTTCTAGCAAGGTAAGTTGGAACTTCCTTCTCATCACAGGTTCAACCACAGAAACAGAGAATGTCTTTGCTGGTAGCTTTATAGCTTGTTCCTTCGGGAGAGAAATGTCATCTTCATCTTTGTTTTCCTTACTAGTCTCATCGTTAGTTAACTTCTCAGAGCAAGGGGGGATCAGTCTTGCTGCACAGTAACTTGGGGTACATCTGAACAAAGTGAAATTATCTTCCAGAGTACCTGCTCTCTTTGCTCCAAAGGTGACCTGGTAACAACAAAAAAAATATAAAAGTTTCAAGTGAAAAATACTATTTAAAGTATATCATTCTCAGTTGCTAATCATAATTGCTTTTTCACTTTATCCATGTAATATACTTGATTACAGACAAATAAGAAAAAAAATCCATATAAAGAGTTTTCAAATTATTTAAAGTTTTGCGATGAGAATAATGATACAAATACGGGACAAAGAAGTCACTCATTTTCTTAATGCTCACCTGTATTCATCTTTAATAACATCTTTAGTAGCTATGATTTCAAGTTACTTTTATATTTGTCTTTAAATACACCAACTCTTCATTTTATCTCAAAATTCACAGACTCGGTGGCAAAAGGCAGCAAAAGCATAGTAACTTTTCTTCTCACCTGCTCAATCTCAGCTAGACTAGCAACTTTTGCAAAGGCACTGGGATTGTGTTCCAAAACTGGTAGACATTTTTCTGGTAGCTCCTCCATCTGCTTCACCCCATCACAGCTACACCCTGGTGATTCTGTTATGGTAAAGCACTGAAAAAATGTAATGCCACTCCCAGACAGCTACATGAAAAATAAACCCCAAAACATCTGACCAGACATATTAAACAAAAAAGCATTTTAGTGAGTGTATGCTCAAAGCTACCTTCCTTACCAGAAATTTACATTACCAATTATGCAGAGATGACCACAACATTAAACAAGAAAACAAACTTCACAAGAAAATGTAAATAATAAGCTTTAAAATAGGTTATATTTGGGGTCCCCCACAGTACTCAAAGCATTTAAAAATGGAAAATACATCCCATTGAGGTGGGTAGATGAAAATTTAGGGGTTAAAGTTAGGGTTTAAAATTATTCAGTGTAGGTCTGCATTTGCATACACTGAAATTTGCTATAAAATATCCATTCATTTATGTTGGAAGAATCTACTTTATACAATTAGCTGAGACCAGAGCTATTACATGGTATGGTCTGAAAAGCAAATCTGGCTGCTGCTTTCACAAACCCTATACTTCAGCCAAGGCATGGAAAGTATCCACCAATTTCTCGATGTAGCTTCTTGAAAGTTCTAGAATTTCTTCAGAAAGGTCATATCTAAACGTTAGTATCATACTTGCAAAGAGTTATCTTCACCTTCCCATAATACAGTTTCCAGATTGGAAGTTTTTAGGTCTTACACCTTCTGAGGCACACACACCACATGAATGAAATCACTTTCACTTTTATTGCACAGAAATGAAACAAAAATTCCAGCTTATTTTCATACCGGACTTTTTAGCATGTAACAGCACAACTGGAGTCTGAGTAGGTCTGCTGCTGAGTGACTCCAAGACTGCTCCCCCTTTTAGATTCTTAATGTCATCCTGGATTAAATCTCCATTCTTAATGGGAAAAGGAGGAGGAAAGGAGAAAGAAAAAAAAAAAAAAGGTGATAAAAATACTGTGTTACATTAAAAATGGGCACATAAATTTCCTTTGTTGTTTTTCATTCAGAAGACCCATTATTTAATTATAATTGCCATTATACTGCATATATTTTGTCATAGTTGCCAGCACTGCATCCAGCTCTGGAGCTCACAAGAAAAGAAGGACCTGTTGGAGTGAGTCTGGAGGATGAGGGCCACAAAAACAACCAGAGGGCTGGAACACCTATGTTATGAGGACAGGATGAGAGAGCTGGGGTCGTTCAGCCTGGAGAAAAGAAACCTCCAGGGAGACCTTATTGCAGCCTTCCAATATCTGAAGGGGCCCTATAATAAAGCTGGGGAGGGACTTTTTACAAGAGCTTATAGGGATGGGATGAGGGGTAATGGCTTCAAAGAGGAATAGGGTAGATTTAGATTAGAAATTAGGAGAGTCTTCACTATGAGGGGGGTGAGACAGTGGAACAGGTTTCCCAAGGAAGTTGTGGATGCTCCACCTCTGGAAGTGTTCAAGACCAGGTTGGATGGGGCTTTGAGCAACCTGGTCTAGTGGGAGGCATCTCTGCCCGTGGCAGGAGGATTGGAACTAGATGATCTTTAGGGTTCCTTCCAACCCATTCGATGATTCTCTGATGTAGAAACTGTCTGATAAATCAAGACATATCCACAGGGAAACAGCTGCTTTTTTTGTGCATTTTTCATTCAGACACAGGCTGCAATTGGAATATTGGAGAGAGAATCCTGATACAAATTTTGGAAGTTCAAATTTCTGACAAGATTTACGTGACTACGGCCATCAGTATGATGCAGTTTGCCTCTATAGTACTAGAAAAAAACCATCTAGTTCAATTCGATGCTATTGCTTGAAGATACAATAAACAGAAGGGACAAAAGGCCTCTTCAGTTTTACTGTACAACACCAGATGTCTCCCTCCTCCTTTTATCATAGATAGGAATTTTTTTCCCATGCTATCTCAAGCCATTTTCTACTAGAAATATACAAGTGAATTAGTCAGTGCCAAAAGAGGAGAAAAAGACAACATATCATATTGCACATATAGATGACTCTAGTCATCTATAACTCAGTGTAAGTCCCTGCAGAAATACCTTAAAATATTTTCAAACCTTATTCTTCATTCCCAAGAAAAAGCAAACTCACTAGTTAAACTGTAGCAATGGTTCAGGCTAAGTATAAGAATGAGCAGCAGCAGTCAGTCCTTCTGGCACCTCAGGAGACACATGCAGTGAGGCACAGCTTCCAAGCTCCTCATATAGGTCACCCGTGTGCTGTCTGTTACTGCAGCATGGTATTACCACAATTTCTCTCTCACACAAAGATAATCTTCTGGAGCTCATTTCTTTGGGACTGCAGAGCCACAAATGGTACAAAATGTGTAGATGTGGCACTTGAGGACATGGTTTAATGGTCATGCTAGTGTTGGGTGATGGTTGGAATTGATGTTCTTAGAGTCTTTTCTAGCCTTAATGATTTGGTGGCATTGAGTGTACCCTCAGCAAGTTTGCCAATGACACAAAGCTGTGTGGTACAGTGGACTCACTTGAGGGAAGTGAGGCCATCCAGAGGGACCTTGGTAGGCTTGAGAAATGGGCCAGTGCAAATTGCGTGAGGTTCAGCAAGTCAAAGTGCAAGGTCCTGCACCTGGATTGGGCCAATACCAGGTACAGTTATGAATGGGGTAGAAAGCTGGTTCATAGTAGCCCTGAAGAGAAAGACTTAGGGGTGTTGATTGACAAGAAGCTCAGCATGAGCCAGCAGTACACTCACACAGCCCAAAAGACCAACTGCATCCTGGGATGCATCAAGAGAGTTTTGGCCAGCAGATCGAGAGAGGTGATTCTCCCTCTTTGCTGTGATCTGCATCCAGTTCTGGTGTTGCCACCATAAAGGGGACATAGATCTGTTGGAACGATTCTAGAAGAAGGCCACAAAGATGATCCAGGGGCTGAAGCATCTCTGCTATGAGGATAGGCTGAGGGCACTGGGATCGTTCAGCCTGGACAAGAGTCCAGATGGATCTTATAACTGCCTTCCAATACCTGTAGGGAAGCTACAGGAGGACTGAAGAGAGACTTTTCACAAGAGTGCAGCAACAGGACAAGGGGAAATAGTCTTAAACTGAAGAAGAGTAGGTTTAGACTGGATCTTAAGAAGAAGTTCTTCAGTACAAGGGTGGCAAGACTCCGGACTAGAGTGCCCAGAGAGGTTGTGGATGGTCCCTCCCCGGAGGGGGTCAAGGGCCGGCTGGATGAGGTCTTGAGCAACCTAGTTTAGTTGAGAAGCATCCAGGGATGTTGGATTAGACCATGATCAACCTAAGCCATTTTATGATTCCATGATTCTATGATAATCACCATGCCTGCAAAGGTACATTCAGCTACCAGGTTAAAAACTTTGTTTCTCTTTCTTCTAGCTTTTTATGGACAAAATATCCTCTCCACCTTCTCCCAGTTCTGGACGTGCTCACAGTCCGATTGTTCCCCTGTACTAAAGGGGTGTTCTTGGGATATCAGGTCACAATCTGAATGGAGTAGCTGAGTGTGAGGCTTAGCTGGCTTCAATTTAATAAACCCTCAGAATAAAAATACCCTCCACCTCAGTGCATAAAGAGTAAAATTTTGTTCGGATCCTCTCTCTGAAAAGAATTGTTTGTCAGCAAAATGAAATGGCAGGAGCTGAATGCCATATTACAGCATGTGCAGAGCCTGCCCATGCAATGCTGGAGTGAAATGCTTGAAGCAAAACAAGTTCCATTCAGTGTATTCAGGGCGTATCAGAACGCTGTGGAGCTGCAAACCATTGAATATCTCAACTCATTCCCAATCATGAATACCATACCCATCTTCCCTTGTTTACTGTTATCCATAAAGTCTCATAGACAAAATTTATTGTCAGCTGTGCTTTTTTCATCAGCATTTGGGCATGAATAATATGTGAAAACTCACCCAACCATATGTGTACTCCTCCAATGAATGGTGTCCATGGGACAAAAGTCTCAGACATTCTTCTAGGCTCTACTACTAGTGCCAACTGAGACTTTTTGCCTTCGACACATCACTTAAAAATTTAAAGAAATAGGATTTGTGAAGTGCCTTCGGTGTGCACCTAATAAAAACACTGATGCAATGAAGCTCCAACTACTGGGAGCAGTGGGTGTGATTTAGACACTGTGAAGTACCAATGCAGCAACAGAAATAAAGGAGAAAAGAAAAACATTTTTACTTACTAGGTCAGTACTGTTGTCTCTGTTCTCCAGTCTTGTAAGTTGGGAGTCCTTTTCTTTCTTTTTTTTCCACTTCACCCTACCTTGATCTTTTAAAGCCCTATTTTCATCCAAAAGCTCTTCCATTTTTTCCTGTAGTTTGATTTCAGATAATTTCAGACTATAAACATGATGGCAAGATTCTTCCAATTTTCTTCTGAGAAAGTCTTCAATGTCCTGAGAGCACTGGAGTTCAGTCAGCAGGTCTGCCTGTTGTCTTCTGTTTTCCTCTTCTTTTTCCCTTAAGAACTTCAACTTTTGCTGAAATGCCTCAAGATGGCTTCTCATGTCATGCTCTACATTTTTAATGGAAGTTTTCAACTCCATTACTTCCACATCAGAGTGTTCATAGACCTGAGTATCACTGAATGCCAATTCCAGCTTCTGATGGAGATACTGCACCATTCCCTCTTCTAACTCAGATGTCAAAAGAGCAATATGTGCATTAAGATTTAGGACCTGCTTTTCTAGCCTGGATACCTCACCCCGAAGGTAACATTCCCGTTCTCTCAGCACAGCTGTCTGTTGTCTCTGTCTTTTTTTGTAGTGCTCAAAATACTCTGATTGTCTTCTTATTTCATCTTCTTTTGTCTTCAGCTGCTCCTGAAGCCAACGTAATTTTTCCTTTTGCTTCTTCTCTGACTTTTCTTGTGTTTCAACCTAGAATTTCAGGTATACGGTTAACATCTTAATACTAAATCTCTTCTTCCCTTATCATTTTTCTTAACTTTGCAATAATTCTGCCCTTGCTTGCTGAAAACTCAGGAATGACATAAGTAGATTTGATTTTTTTTTTTAAACCAGTAAAATCCTGCATTTAGAACAAAACTGATGTACTGTTTCATCATTTCAGCCATCACTGAAGTGTCTCAGTAGGAAACAAACAAATAAAACACAAACTCACTCATGTCTACTCGTGCATAAAATACGAGAAGTTTTTAAAAACTTCTTTTTGCATGTTCTACAGTACATATTAAAAACAAAACAAAACAAAATACAAACAAACAAACAAAAAACCCCAACCTTTTAAACTGGAATTCATACAACCAGCTCTGAACTACACAGTAACTTATCCTTAACACCCACAGCAGTGGGTAGCACTGAGTTGTTACAGAAAGGGAAGCTGTGGTTTTGTTGCAGAAAACAGAACAAGTGCTTTCCAGAGACCAAGCTTTTGCCCTTTGCCCTTCACCACACCTGTCATCTGTAAGCTCCTTTTATGAATGCCCTGAAAAAGGAGAAAGGAAGAGGTGCTTTTTGAATCAGTTTGAGAAAGACTTTGGTACTTTTATTTGCACCAAAGGGTGTTTGAACAGAGACATACAGAGGTGAAAAATGTCAATGAAAGACAGAGGAGGCTTTCATGATTCCTGTGTTGCCCTTGTTTTGAGTAGAGTATGAGCCACCAGTATCATACAGCTGTTGTGGCAACTTTGAAGCAAGACTGAAGGCACAGATTACTGTATTTCTTCAAGGGATCCTTTAGGTCAGTCTTTTTTATCTTTGGCACTTTCCTGTCTGAGGGCTTCACCAGCAAGGACAGGACAGGAGGAACACTATGCTGAAATGTTATGAAAAGGTAGATGTGGGATAACACTTTGGTTAACTGTTGGTGGAAATATTTGTATGTCTAAGGTTTCTGAGTCTTGAAAAATACATTTAACTTCTAATTTAAAATGGGAAGACTATTGTTCATTCTTACGAGTCATGCTACACAGCACTAGCATCCTGTCAGAGTACTGAACTTTGATGTAAACTGCAGGAAAATTAAAGTGTATCTTATGACAAACAGAATCAAAATACATTGTTTCACTGTAGATTATCTCTGAAAACCACACATTCCTTCTCCATTTTCATGGATCCATCCAATGAACCATGCAAACCCGGTAAAAATGCCTGTTGTATGTGTTACCATCCAACAGACGAGCTTCCTGATACAGAACATTTATGTGAAGAGGTACTAACACTTGGGAGAGCTGAAGGCCTTCCACTGTGGAGGTAGCAATTTGAGAACAGACACATGGGAGAGGGAGTTGTGAGGGCATAAAATCAGCAGTGGGGCGTTCTTGGCTATGAGGGAGCAGGTTGGCTTGCTCCAGTGAAGGGAGCTCTGCAGAGGAGGGCTTGCATCAGCAGGGCTCTGCAGTGTAGTGGCCCACATGAAAATGAATCACAGGAAAGAAGGCAAGACCCAAACAAAACTGGGAAAGCAGGAAGGGGACACAAATGTAAGCTGGAAGTTTAAAGTGGAAACAACAGTGTGTATTCCCAAGCTTGAAAATCCATGAGCAATTCAAGAGTCAGATGACAGGATGAGCAGCTGCATTTTATACAAAAACCAGGCTGTATTAGCTGTGTTGTGCTGTGATAACACCCATGAGAGGGAGCTGGAAAAAAAAAAAAAAAGCTTTATTATAGGGCTGTTGTGGTTTGAGGCTTGGAATGGGGGCGTGACCTTCCAGCAACTGGGAGGACCCCGGGTGGGGGTGAAACCATTGTATTCCCTCCCCTTCCCACACACACTCTGATAAGAGGCAGGGAGTGGTTTCTAGTTTCACTCCTGCCTTGGAGCTCGGAGAGGAAAGTTGTCCTTTCACTCCGTGGGACCCTGGAACCATTTCTGAGGGTTTTGTATATTTTATTGTTTGTATTTTTTTCCCCTAATCTTTGTATATATTCTTTTCCTTACCTCCCTTTTTCGTTTTCTGTTCCTTGTTGAACAATATACTTCATTTTTTTTCCAAAGTGTCTCTCTCTCTCTTGGGGGGGAGAGAGGCGAGTACATAGTTCTGTTCCGTGCGGGTCCTGCCCTGAACCCCTTTTTACACGGAACCAGGACAGGGGCTAAAAATAAAACCTGATGTAGGTTTTATAATTATATTTTTATAATAAAAAATAATACTCTGAGTGGGTTCTGGGGAGAAAGAAGGAAGTGGGAGCATGTATTTCTAAAATCAAGGGCCCAAATGAGAGATGTAATGGCAGTGCTGTCAAAAACAGAGAAATAGAAAGTGGGGCAAAAAAAATCAAAAAGTTCTTCTCATTCCTCTGGCTGTAGAAAAAGATAAAGGCTGAGATGTTTTATTTCTTAAAAACAGAGAGAAGAGACATATACATTGTTAGTCATTTATTATTAAGAAGATGTTAGTATTAAGCTAATAGTTATAAATTATTTGTTATTATTGGGCTAACTGCAAGGTCCTGCACATGGGTCAGGGCAAGCCCAAGCACAAATACAACCTGAGTAGAGAATGGATTGAGAATAGTCCTGAGAAGAAAGAGATGTCCTGGGGGCATTGGTTCACAAGAAGCTCAATATACGCCAGCAACATATGTTGCAGCCCAGAAAGCCAAGTGTATCCTGGGCTGCATCAAGAGAAGTGTGGCCAGCGGATTAAGGGAGGTGATCCTCCCCCTCTACTCTGCTCTCATGAGACCCCACCTGGAGTACTGTGTTCAGCTCTGGAGTCCACAACACAAGGAAGACATGGACCTGTTGGAGTGGGTCCACAGGACCATGAAGATGATCAGAGGGCTGTCCTCCTACGAGGACAGGCTGAGAGAGCTGGAGTTTTTCAGCCTGAAGAAAATAAGGTTTCAGCAAGACCTCAGAGCAGCCTTACAGCACCTATAGGGAGTCTACAGGAAAGCTGGGGAGGGACTTTTTACAATAGCACGTAGTGATAAAACAGAGGGTAATAGCTTTAAACTGAAGGAGGGTAGATTTAGATTAGAAATTAGGAAGAAGTTCTTCACTATGAGGGTGGTGAGAACAGGTTGCCCAGGGAAGCTGTGGATGTTCCAACACTGGAGGTCTTCCAGACCAGGTTGGATGGGGTTTTGAGCAACATGGTCTAGTGGGAGATATCCCTGCCCGTTGCAGGTGAGTTGGAACTAGATGATCTTTAGGATCCCTTCAAATCCAAACTATTCTATGATTCTATGATTACCACAAAGAGAAGCTAAACTAGGTCATTTGAAAAAACATTCTCCTCACCAAGCTGGTCAGGTCCTTGTGAATGTTTTGCAGTTTCCCTTTAACCCGCACATTTGCATTTTCAATCTGCTGCAACTTCACATTTAGTTGATCAGTTGTCACAAGAAGTGTTTTATGTGACAGCTCCAGCTCTTTCATCCTGTGATAGTGAGAATGAAGATCTTTGCTAAGTAAATACCACACGATACAGTTCCAGATAGATAAGCAATCATCAGCAGTGCATCACTTTATTTTTTCCATTTTTTCTCCCAAAAATAGTAACAAATTGTTGATCATTAATAATAAACACTTAATTCCTAACAGGGCTGCTGGCATGTGCACATTACACCAGAGTATCTCGAGACTGTTGAAGATTCTATGTTCATTCTCTCTCTGCTGACTTAATACGAAAACCATAAGCAAACACATTTACAAGACTAATGTTCACTGAAGCCTGGCATGCTACACTAAGTAACAATTTACCAGAAAGACAGCCACGACACCTTGGTCTCTACACTTATCTAAACATGGGATTTTGCCAGGTTCATAGTTAGCAAATTCAAATTCTATGATGACAGTATATGATTCCCATCAAAGTTAAGATTACAGGTAACCTACAGGTAACTGCCTTGCTTGGGAAAATATTTTACTTGTAATATACCCCAAAGAGGGTACTGAAACCTATAATGCATAGCTGTATTGAATTTGTCCACAAAGCTGGATTTTGACAAAATATAGGTTCACTTCACCTGTTTGCTATTAAAATGGTAGTGTAAGATCATGCAGTGTGGTGTGATGTGACAGAGTTCTTCTCTATATAGGAGGAATACCTAAGATAATCTTACAAGATCAAGCTGCATGTTTTCCTTCCCTTTTCAGCCTACACATAAAAATTTTAATTCAAAAACCTCACATAAAAACATATTTCTGAAGCAATAGGATGGAGATAGAAAACACATCATTAAATAAGTACCTCTTCATGTACCCAGGTAAACCTGACAAGGTCTTCCCCATCACAGGCACTGTGTAATCTAACACTGGTATCAGAGGAAGCTGGACCACACCAACCCTTTTGAGAGGCCTGGCTACTTGGCTAGTTACAGATACTGACATTCCTTCTCTGCTTTTTCCAATAGTTCTGCTTCCACATCACTCCCCGTCTCATCTGTCTATGCTTCAGCCAAACGGATTTCAGGCACAGGATTGCTTTTCTCTCTACTGGCTACCCAAGGTCCATGAAAATGGCCTTCCTATATCCCAGGCAAGTTTCAGCTAATCATTTGCTTTCCTTGAACTGTTCTCTCATACCTTCTTTGTTTGGGGTCTAAATAAGGTTCTTCCTGTCTTCTCCTCCCTGAAATTTTTGTTAAAATAGGCCTATTTCTACAAAAGCTTCCACTTCAAAAAAGATTATTTTTTTGACCAAAAGCCTTTTATTAAAGCATTTCTGGCCAAAACCCTTGACAAATTAAAGCAGTTAAGAAATTATACAAATAATTATTTTGAATGCCATTTATATTTTCTATCCCTTTAACTATTTGGCTTTGTTTAGAACAGTACAGTTGCTGACTATCAAAACCTTGATCTTAACCTAGTCAACTACATCCTTAATGCTTAATGGTTCCTTTAGCATTAACATACTAAACTAGATGAAGGTTTCCAAAACAAGGGACTTTCTTTTGCAACACAAAATTCCAAATTAACTCTTACCTTAAAGGAAAGGGATATATAGTATAAGCAGAATCTACACTTTAAGAATCTTTAGCAATCAAATGTGTCAAGAAAGTTTTCTGGTTATTTGCAGCAAGATTTTAGATTATGCTGTAAATCTAACTTAAATAATAAAACCAAACAATTAAATATTGTAATTCTATTCTGACAGCTACACAAAACACTTATAAGTGCATCTTATCAGGCACCTTAAAAGCACAAAGTCTTTCTTTTTCCTAGTTTTGAATGAATCATTCAACAGCCAGTACATGGGGCAAAGCGAAGAGTACATTTGTCATATCACATTACATTTGAAAAAAAACAAACAAACAAACAAAAAACCCACTTATTTACCTATTTCTTAGGACAGAATCTGACTCCACACAGTCCTCTAGAACACCTTTCAGTTCTTGCTCCAATTTTTCCAGTGCTTTTATTCTGAGGTTCAAATTTTCTTCTCCAGCACTGCTTACTTGTTTATCAGACATGCTTGCATCTTCTAATTCCTGGAAAATCCAGGAAGAATCCACCTGAACACTGAAATTCAGGATATCAAATCCTTCATTACTGGGCATTTTCATACAATTACAAAATTCTTTTTCTCTCCCAGATAAAGAATCCATGATGAAAAAAACCCAAATTGTTAGGTTCTCAATGTAGTGCAGTCTAAGCATGCAGTGAAAGATTCTAAGCCTCTAGTGATGAAATGAACACTCCTTTCCGATTCTGAACACATTTTTTATTTATGCAAGAGTCTTCTTTCATTAGCCCCAAGGTAATTTAGCATGTATGAAAGGAGTTGCAGTTCACAATGTGAGATCCCCATAAAAGATTCAATTAGACTTATTCATGAAGGAATTCTGCATCAAATTTTTGAAAAGAGGATAATTTTCTAAATACAGTTCATAAAATTGAGTATACTTATTAAGGACAGTAGGGTTTTTTTAATAAGTATACAATATTTTTATTGTTTCAAGACACAAAGCTAAAAAAGGATACTCTCTGTTTAAAAGCCAATCTATGACTCTTCAGAGAAAGAGTCAGTATATTTTACTGATATTTTGGAATTCTGCACTCAGTATTTTACTTAAAGGTCTACTTCACCTCTGACATGTTTTGAAACCATGCCTAAAAGGAATTTTAAACTTGGGCTTGGGAAGGAAAGCTAGCTTTGGTTCTTTTCCTTTGCCCCTTTTAGCAATAGCTCTACAAGTTCTTCAGCTTGCAGTTCGCCTTCATTTACAGAAACTCTCTTCAGTGAATAACTATAGTCCTATAACTGACCTCTGTGAAATGCCTTTGCTACTGCTACATTTGTATTGATTTGCAACTGGATTGTAACTGAAATTCAACCACTGAGTTTAGACCTCTTGTCCAGGAAATAATGCAATTCCTTTTTTTTTTTCCCCCCCAACAAGTGCTGAATCTACAGTGAAGAAGAAGAAAAACTAACTTCTACTTTTGCTGCCAAAGAGTACAAAATAGTACAAAATCAGTGCAAAAAAAAAACCCACAAACCAGCAAATAGTTCTTTTACTGTCCCACATTTTGACATGTGTTATTCACACATATAATGAATTACTTGAAATTTTATTATTTTGGCCATTGTATCATTCACTGGCCTTATGTCAGCCACAAAAGGACCTGCAGCTGAAGAGACTTAGCCTCTCCTCAGTCCATGAAGAAGCTATGATACTTAGAAGCTACAAGTGTGGGAAGAAAAAACAGAAGTATAAATCCACGTGGGCAACAATATTTAGACCACTTTGTCATCTTCTCTACGCTTACCAAGCTCAGTCGCTTCTCAGAGAGCATGCATTCCTGAGACCTGTAAAATAATCATGGCTCTCCCCTGGACTGTATAATTTCCCAAATGGAACAGGATCTTTGATTTTGAGCAACTTGAGATGCCAATATTTTGTCTGTATTTATTATTTCTAAAGTGGATAAACATCCTGCTCCCTGACAACGGGCATCTCTGAACACCACTGCAAAGGAATATAGGACAGCGGACATTGTAACTCTGCTCATTAACAATTTACAGTGGAAGCTAAACTAACGTCATTTTCAGCTGTGCCCCAGCCTAATATCCAGCTCATTTGCTGTAAAAAGAAAAATTCTTAGTGGCATATTTTGCAGAAAGTAGCCAAGAGATAACAGCAGTGAGGATGGACCAGGCAGGAAATAAACTGATACTTGAAGTCATTAAACTGATTTCTACTCATATATGTCTAGTACGTGTTCCTGTTTATAAGTGCACTTTTATTCACTGATATAATGCAAGTTAATACAACAATTTCTGAAGCTGATCTCAAACCTCAGGATTTCTATGCTTCTGATGCTTCTTCCTGAAAACTACTGAGTACTTCAGCATAAAATCAGGAAAGCTGCTATGACTGATGCCAGAAATGAGAAACTTACTGCTTTTCTTCTTTGCTTATATAGCTGGGAGAGATGATTTTAAAGTTTTGCCACTGAAAGTGAAAATCAGGAATCAGCATCTTGCATGGACTGAATCTAGTCACTGTTAACACACTGTACCCGTTCCCAGCTCTATAATATATACCAACATCTGATGGATAGTAAGATCGGGATGATGTACTGAGTTTTCCAAAACTACAAATCCTGCTAGCTCAGCGCAGAATAAAAATGTTGTGAATGTCATGCAACATGTCATCCCTAACAGCCAGTTTCTTTGAGAAAACCCTCACATGTGAATTAGAATGCAACAAAACACATTAAGAAAAAATTAGAAAATACAAATGAAACGGTTCATACCTTTGCTGCTTTGTAACAAGACTGTCTCCTGTGTCTGCAGTGCGCTTACCAGTGCAGCCACATGCTCTGGCCATCCTGTTTGTGCTTATAGTTTCATTTTCAAAGCAGCGATGAGCAAAACTATGTCTATGAGAAGAAACAGTGTTTCTTCACCAAGTGAACCACACTTTCCAACATATGTTCCTTCCTCAGCACCTGTTTTGGTTAGCTCAAGCTCTGTTTATCTCCTGTTATGGTCTTTCTCTTCAGAGTAATGCCAAAACTCTTCCATTTGCAGTGAAGATGTCATTTTTCCACATTCTGTCGTCACACCACTGAAAGCTTTAATTAAACCTGAAAAATCTGTTTGAAAGCACATTCTCTAAATGCTTGTTCCTTTTGAACAACATATTGTGAGCAACAAATTCTTTTGGGGATTGAGTATCCAAACTTCTGCACAATCCTTTTTTCCAGTTTCAATTCTGCCTTGTACCAGGAAACAGGGTTATTCAGACCCTCACATGAGCTACAGTTTGTGGCATCTGGCTGAATTAACCTTGTGGAGTGCCTCAACTCCTTCAGCAGGTGAACAATCTTCTCTGATGACCCTTTATGAACAGCACATCTCTAGTCTTACTTCAGAAACTAAAAATTATTGGAGAAAACTGGCCTATTTTGAGGATTATTTCTCCAGCTTCAATAGTGAGATATTCAGTTGTTATGACAAACATTTTCCTCAGCTTTCATTATGCTGCCTTGATTGTTCTTTTCCTTACATTATCTTTTTTGTTCATAATTTCCACTTCATCAAAGGTATTATCATAACCATCTTATTCCACTCTGCGTTCATGCTGTAGTTCTGTGTGTCCATGGGCACAGGCTTGTGTCTCTGTAGCTTTCTATGTAGCCCTTTTAATACAGATGCTTTTCAAGAAAGTGTGAGGAACGAGAATAATATCTTTTAATATTGTGCTATTAATACTTTTAGTTTGTGTCAACATTCCAGAAATAATTTAAACTATCTTTTTCTTCATATTGCCTTTCCAGCTCTGAAACAATGATTTTCTCTCCCTCTTTGAAAGAAAAGCCTAACCTTTTTAATTTTCTAACCATTCCCCATCTTAAACAACTCTTTTCAACTGTTATTTTTTCAGTCTGTGCTTTGCTTAAAAATTTTGTTGCAGTTCAGGTAGTCGGTGTCCTTGGCTGTTTATCTACCTCTGCTGGATGAGATTGTGCAATTTTTGCTTCCTCATAACCAATGGCAACTTTTGTTTAATTTCACCTTGGAGGATGCCAGGATCCCCAAATATTTGTTTCCAGCTGTTTCTCTGCTCATCACATCCATCTACACACCATTTCTTCAAGCCCCTCTTTATTCTTGAAGAGATAACTGAGCACAGCCCACCATCAATTCTCTTTTCCTGACTTCTCAGTCCACCTTCTGATCTTCCATTCTCCCAGTGCCATCTTTACAAGTTCTTGCCTCAATTTTCAAGAAACATCAAAAAAAAAAAAAAAAACATTCTCCCATGAAGTTCATTGCATTTTTAAGCTTTCTTAGCTCAATCTACCATCTTGCCTTTCTCCAAAACCATCTCTTCTCCATCTGTGTATTTTCCAGTTATGAATTTAATATTAATTTTACCACTGTGGGATTGCGAATCTCTGTTTCTTTCCAGCTTTGAACGGTTTTGGTTTGTTTGTTTGTTTTTCAGCTATTTAGTATGGAGAACTTATTGTCAAACACTTAGCTTTTTTTATATAGATATTAAAAAGGAGATTCTGTGTTTCCTGGGTGAAATGCAAACCATGTTTGTTGAACGCATGCAGAATGGAGACAAAGATCTCAGTACTGTAAGAAAACCATTTGGTAGACAACAGTTCACATAGCAGCCAGTAATTGCACTTGTATTTTTTCCAGTGTTTGATTGGTGTGAGAGTGTAAATTCTGTTTAGATCTTTCCTGTGTTTATGGTGTGCTGGTCTTTTTTTGATAATCAAATCATTCCAGCTTGAAGCCATATCTTTAAAAAAATCTCTAGTATTAAATTCAAATATTTTGCAGCTTCAAGTGTTATGCAAACAATTTTATGAAAAAAAATGCACCAATTTAAAGTTGCTCAATAAATATTTTCAGTATTTTTGCACGTGGACTCAGCTGTTCACTCCATAGGTTCTTTTAATAGCCTGTATACAAAAGAAACAAACAGAAACAAAACAAGGAGAGGAAAAAAAGAAGTCTGCTGAACTGTAGATACATAACATTAATTTAGAAATAAGTGTTGTCATTCAACTCTAAATTCACATACACCACAGTCTCTTTCTGAAGATTTTATATTCAGAATAACAAGAAACAAAATTCTCAGTAAATCACCTGATTTGCATTGAAATAATGAATGATGTTCAAGATTCCAACTATAGTTAAGTCTCTTAAAATAGGTTTTGCTGTGTTTAACCAGGGACAGATTCTGGCAAGACGAGCTAAAGAAAGTTGCCCTCTACACTAGCATCACAATATCATGTGCAGTTCTAGAAATGTGAGTGTTAAGTAACTATGTGACTACACAGACATTTTCTCTGATGCACCAGGGCACTCCGAGGAAATCAAGGAGA
>NW_008580990.1:0-1418 GCF_000691845.1 Merops nubicus | reverse complement strand
AGGCGGTATCCAGTCACTTTTGTGATAAATACTGGGGCTCAGATTTCTACACTCAACGCTGATATATCTGAACTCTGTGGTGTTACCGTATCTTCAAAACCGATATGCGTCAGTGAACCGTTCGGTAATAAAGCCCTCCAAAAAACGACTAAAGTCACTTTACATCTCCCAGGAGAAGATAAACCAATTCAAATTGACATGGTGATGGACAAAAATATTCCATTTAACCTACTGGGAATGGATGTTCTCCTGGGGCGGACCTGGAAAGATGAGAAAGATCATTACTGGACATTCGGTACGCTAACATTATGCGTTACGCTAACATTGAGAAATTACTCCAACAAGCTCCCCATTTACCACAAAGTAGAATTACTAATATAAAGCAATATTCCATTCCAGTTGCAGCCAAGGAAGACATCAAAGAGGTGATCTCAGATTTAAGACAAAGAGATATCATCATACCCTGTCATTCACCATATAACACCCCAATTTGACCTGTAAGGAAGCCTACTGTGGAGATTTAAATCTGCAGCGATTAACCCCGCTACGGATGAATGACTGATAAACCAAAATGAGGGAAGTGCCCAAATTGAAGAACTAGATGCGGTCCTCAATGTTTTTATAAGAGAAAAAACATCCAGGGATGCTATGTATACTTATACTGATTCCTTTTCCATCTTTAAAGGCTGCATCGAATGGATTACTTTCTGGAAACAGAATGACTGGGAGATTAACAGAGTCCCAATCTGACAAAAGGAGAAGTGACAGTGTATACTGACTATTGCCTGAAGGAATCCCAATTTCCATGTAGGGTGGATTCCTTCCCACCAAGCTAGCTTTAAAAGTGAAAAAAGTAAATGGAATAATTATACTGATGAATTGGATAGAATAAACATAGTAGAGATACGAACTACCCTTGTAGACGATAGAAACCAGAAATGGGACCATTTACTTGAATGACTCCATTCTAAAAGAGGTCATTCGGGAGCCTTTAATTTGTGTAAAGAAACACAAACCCGTGGATGACCTGTTACAAGTGAACAGTGTAAATCAATTATTTCTGAGTGTGACCTTTGTAAAATTAGACTGGGAGAACACCCCCTAACCACTGATTCCCTACATATTCGAGAAGACAAACCTTTGTGGTCCACTTGGCAAGTGGATTATATTTATTGGTCCCTGCCGTAGATCAGGAAACAAATAATATGTCATTGTAATGGTGGAAGTGATATCAGGACTAACTTGTGCTGAGGCTATTTCCAAAGCAAATGGGGAAAACGTGGTTCGTTTTCTAGAAAAGGTATTTGGGATTTTACCTAAACCTAGGGATATCCAATCCAATAACGACACTCGTTTCACCTCTCATTTGGTAAAACAATGAACCAAAAAAAAAGATGTTAGATGGACATTTCATGTCC
>NW_008580989.1:0-9362 GCF_000691845.1 Merops nubicus | reverse complement strand
CCTGCATCGGAACGGGGCATCCTGGCCCGCGCTGGGGCTAGTCCCAGGAGGCAGAGGGCTTAGCGCGAAGTGCCAGAGCAGACCCATTCATCCTCAGAGGGGTGGTTGTTCAGGATCTCATTTATTAAGAAAAGCAGCCCCAAAACTATTCTGGCAATTCGGCTGTTCCCCCGTGTGGAAATGAAGTATTATGAAACTGCATTTATTTAAACGCTATTGTAAGAGCTGAGTTGCTTCTGGACTTTGTTGCATTGCCAAGCTCATTCTTGCACTCTTGGAAAAAGAGCAAGCCCTTGCATTTGGGAAAGGGAAAAGGAAAATGACCACAACCCCACCACCCATGGATTTTTGCTTGCCTGTACCATGAGCCTGGGAGCTAAGCACAAAACCTAATGGTGAAGGCGAGTAATGCAGGGACAATGCCTTTTTCACGAGTCCCAGTGCCTTCTCAGTCTCAGCAGCACCCACAGCCCCTGTGAACACCCCATATTGCCAGTGTCCTGTGTGAAATGAACCAGCTGCGCAAAACCTTGATGAGGTGTTTAAAAAGACTGAGAGACTAATCTGTTTTCTGGCTTTTCCTTCAAACTCGTTTTCATAATTAGGAAAATGGGGATGTCTTAAAGAGTTGATGCTCTGACATACTGGTATGAGTTCAAGAGCTCGAGGAACAAGAACAGTGCTAAACATGAAAGCTTGCAACAGAATTGTAAGAGCATTATTGGAAGACATGTGTTTAATGATGGATAAATGGAAGCAGAGTCAAACTAGTTCTATGATGAAACATAGAGGGGATATAAAGTTTGACAAATATATGACAAGACCCTGCACTATGCTTAGTATAGTTCTGTATGCATCACCCAAGCAAGACTTCCCAGAACCAAAACTGAGTATTGCAAAGACAGGTCATGTGTTACAGATGCATTAGTCTTCTTTTTTAAAATAGAACATAGAGATGGATGGTTGGTATGTGATGTAATTCTGCATGGAAATACTTGCAATAATAATTTTCTGCATTTCAGATTTTGAATATTTTGGAAGGGCAGAAAATTCCAAAGAAATATATTAATTATATGTTCATTCTGTGATTGTATTACCTATTTTTTTTGTAGCACATTATCACATCCATAGTTGATGTGTTCACACTAGCACCTCCTGTTTCCTTCACCAGTTCTTTGGCTATATAGGTAGCCTGACCACACAATGAACCCTTTTCCTGAGTCTGGTTTTGCTAGCCCTATGCAAATATGCTATCGGCCCATGCAGTCCAGTTTTTCCTTCAAAACTCAGGTCAACTTTCCTGTTCCAATAGAAGTTGCAGGCATCCTAGTTTGTCTTCGCACACAATTTCAGTCTCACTAGGGCAAGTAGCAGGGCTCAGATCTCTTTAATCCGCAGTTCCATGCTGATATGTGCAGCAGTAAGTTTTGCAGGAACTCCTACCTGCCAATAGAAAGCCCCTCATACTTTCCCCCACACAGCAACTGGCAGAACAACTCAAATCACAGGTAAGGAGAATGTGAAGTGCTAGGGTTTAAATCCCCAGCCATGAATAAGGGTTGGTATATGGATGATGTCCACAACCAGGCAAGAAAGACCTTCCTGACTGGTTTTCACCCAGGATGTGGCCAGCCTTGGGCAGAACTGATTAGGAGATCACCACCAGGCGCTCCCACCTTCCACATTAACTTGGAGGTGAGGCAAGAAGCCACCTCTATAAGAGCTGACTCTGCTTGTGGTGAGGTTGGGGTAGGTTTGCTTGTAAAGTGCATGTGCTGGGGTGGAAGGGGTATTGTTTCTGGCTATTGAAATGGCTCCTTGACTCTTCATGGCAAGTGGGCTTCCCATGCCTTGCCTGGCTTGCTCTCTTCATGTCCACTGTGGTGGGTGAGTGCATTGGCTTGTTCCTCTCTCTGGGTGTCTGGCACTTTGGATCTCTGGTGTGTGATGTGGTAGTAGAGGGAGAAGTTTGGTTGCTGGTCTGCCTGTTAATGATAAAATCATTCTAGAACAGGCAAGTGGTCAGCAGAAGAGAAGGAAAAGTAATTAGAACTGACCACAGGTTTGGTTCTATGTAGAAAAGCAGACTGAGGGTCACAGACTGCTTTGAAGAGTGAGGGCTTTCTGCACATAACAAAGGCAAGGGGAGGGGAACACCCTGTAGAGCAGGGGAGGAATCTGTGATTCCTTTAAACATGCAAGTGAAAGCAGATGTACAGTCAGCCTGGATTTTAGTTCAGCCCTCTGGGGTGGCATGCAAAGCTAGGATTATTCCAGTTTCTGCCTGCACAATTCTGGCAAGAATAGGTGATCAAGCAAAAGCTGATTAATGGCTACCTGCCCCTGCTCCTCATCAACACCTCACATTGCCCATGTGCTCCTTCTTCCTTTCATTTTTGTACTCTGTCCCATGACTCAAGCCCTCTGAGCCCTTCTGTCTTACTCTTTTCTGTCCCAGTTCTTTCTCTCCTTTTGTCCCCTCTCCAAAGGAATGTTCACACTTGCTTTTATTTCTGAAAATAACATGCACGTGTTCTTTGTTATCTTCTGTAGTCAGCTTGCATACTTGGCCTTCATCCCTCAACCACATCAATAAAAATAAAACAACTGTGGAATACTTAATTTACTCACTGTGTCTACAAACATAGGGCTTACCAACAAATACTCCAAATTTAGTAGTTAGAAGTAAATAAAAAAATCACAGAAATTAACTAGAAATACCAGTTTATCTTTAGATCATCATTCTTTCGAAATTTCTAGCTATTAAAACATCTGTGGAAAGATAAGTCCCCCTTAGTACATGCTAACCTCCTTTAGCAGAGGCTATTTCAAATAAAGAGAAAAGAATGGAGAATCATGCTCCAAATGAAACCTTCAGAGACTGTCTGATTCCCTTATTTCTGCAAGGCCTTTGCAAATCCCAGCACATAATGGAACAAGGATGTTCAGCTGCCTGTTTGGTTAAAGAAATGAGGTATTGCTGGCACACTGCTGGGAGATGGGCCCTGTACTGACATTGCTATATCCATGAAACAGATTGTAGATGTTTTCAGTTTAGCACCTTTAAGTACTATCCCCATACACATACAAAAAAATTATCTTAAGAGGTCGTTTTTAGAGCAAAATTATGGAGACCTGAAACAGTACATTCAGTATGAAAATGTCAACACAATACCTAAAAATATGCCTAGAAAGATTTCAATATATCAGGTCATGTCAAGCACGTCAGGTGTTTCAATTATCTCAGCATTCCAGTGGTTCTCTTCAGGTTGAGCCTTCAGTGCACAGCCTGTTGCAAGAGTAGGTGTCTGAATATCCATTTCAGTGCTTCTCTTCAACTGATGGAGAAAGAGTAAAAATATTATATCCTGACTGTACTTTCACACTAAGGAAAAAGGAATCTTTGTTGTGATTCTGTTTAGGAGTTACACAATAGAAAGACAGCAGAGAATACAGTCACATAAATTACCTTAAAAATATCATTCTTAGTTTAATAAAAGTGTCTAGTTTTCAAAGAAAGAGTTACAGAAATACAACATTTAGTTACCTAGGGAATAAACTCAAGAGTAAATATGTTTTTAACTCAACTGTCAACTGTGAATGGAGAAATAATAGTATGAAATCTTGTATCTATTTTTTTTTTCCTGTCAGTGAGAAGACAGTTAAAGCCATGACCTACCTGTCTGAATCCAAACAGAAAATTCTTTTTTTTATCCATCAAAACATCACCATCTGTAGTAGGGAGACTGACCTCTTCAAATATCTTTCCAAAGAGAAGTGTTGCAGCTTTCACTCTTTAACTGTGCTATTACAGCAAGTACCTCTCTCAGTGATCTCTGCTCTTTTGTCTAGTACTGTATGGTAAAATATAAAGAGAAAAGGACTGAATCGGATGTCCTTGCTGTTTCAAATTACAAAGGGAAGAAATTCCGTATCAATAATGTCTGAATAATAAGATTTTGAAATAATAAATTGCAGGCTCCTACAAGGTCTAATGCAATCCAATGCTGCCAGAGATTGCTCCCATCAGATTTTAAAATATTTCTTGCAGTCCTTAGGCCGTGCTCTGCCTCAGTCCATTAATTATGTTTTTGGTTTTGTGGTTTATTTGTTTTTTTTTTTTTTTTCCTTACTTTGTTTTAATTCAGAGTATACATGTTGTAAAAGAGTCCAGGAAAGTAAAAAACAACAGTATATTCAATAGAAGAGCTTTCTGAATTAAAGAAACATATATAATTAAGATTGCAAAGCTTAAGAATATTAGAATTAGGGTTGTCTGTATCTTTAGTTCTGTATCAATTGTTATTCTAAGTAGTGTGTCTCTTTTTTTAGATTTAGGTAGAGATGAGCTCTACTTCCTCTTTTACTTGCTGATGCAGGATGCAGGCGTTAAATCCAAAGATTAGAAGAAGATGGATCAATGTATTTGTGTTGCAGTCAGGTGTCATGGAAGGTACCTGTGCTCATACAGATACCCATAGGTGGCAAGCTCCTGCCTTCTGTATCCTCTCTTCTCCACTCTGTCTTAAATTCCAGTCCTGCAACCCCTTAATTGGCTATTTTCACTTAAGAAAAATATGTTGTTCAATAGATTTTTCTCAGCTCAGGAATCATAGAGCTAAAAGATAGTTCTTCCCACCTTTACCCTGGTTCTATATGCCTACCCCATTTTTCATACCCATACAAAGAACATCATTCTCAACCGAGACCTCACTGCAGATCCTCCTACAGAAGCTATGTCTGAAAGATTCAGTGCAAAGCATACCTCACACGCCACTTTCCTATCTGTCCCTTTAGCTAAAATTCTTGTTTAGGGTCATCTCCCTTCTCATTTATGTCAATATTCCTTTCTCTGGTTTTCAAAAACACTGTTCTGATGTTGCCTATCTATTCTAATGATTCTTCTCAGCTTCTACCATGTTCTTTTCCTATTTTTATCCTTCCAGTGAATTCACCTCTGCTGCATCAGTCATACATTTCCTGGGTTTGATTTCAATAGACTTCACAGATTAGTCTTTCTTTCATTTGCCATTTCTTTACAGCAGATGATATTTGCCATATGAATTTGTTTAACACAATGTATTTGCCTCTTGTCCTGTTAAATTTTCAGACAAGTTTGTGTTGTTGTTTTTTTTTTTTTTTTTTTTTTTTTCTCGAGCATCCTTCATAATTAATGTGTTCTGTGTGTATACCTGGAAACAGTTCATTTTTCCTCTCAAAATACACTTCTACCACCATGCTCCCAGAAAATCTTGTAAGGTCTGTCATATTCTCACAGTTTATTCCTGCTTCCTTGCTATAGCTGTCTGTTTCTTGTTCTGTACTTGTATTGCAAATCCATTTGGGACAGACTTAGTATTTCCATTTTTGTACTGTTTTTCTGATTTATTTCAGGTGCAGCATTTTGAGTTGGGATTAAAGCTCCTAGACTTAAAAGCTATAAAAGGAGTATTAATAATTTTTATCGTGTGACTTTCAGATAGAAAGCTCATCAAGTAAGCAATATTTTTTTTTTTTAAAAGGAGAAATAATTTGTGCCACTGTATAAAGAATTATGAAAATATTAGACTACTTTTTCAGATTAAGGGTCTGCCTAGTGTGAAGTGAACAGCCTGAGCAGGAACAAAGCAACTATATATGATACTATCTACAGATTTCCCAATTTCCAATTATTTTCCACTTTGGGAATTTTTTGATCCTGACATGGTTTGTCCATTTTGTGGCCTGTTGTGAGTCTTTCTTCTATGAATTTTTCATATAAAACTTGTGCTTTCTCCCTTGTAATCCATCTAGAGTTATCTATTATCACAACATTATTTGGCACAGAATTCTACAGACCTTATGTATGAAAACAACATTGTTTTGAACTTGGCTCATGTTGTCTTCTCCTCTATCTCCCAAGTCATTTCTTTCCTCGGCTAAAGAATCCCAGCTGACACAGTAACTTTTGATAGCGTGACTGAGATAGACTTCCAGTTCTCCAATGACCCTTGTTTTCCTTCCATTAATCTTTTCCAATCTTTCTATATAGCCTTTCTGTAATGGGAGGACAGCACTGAAATGCAGGTAAATAGTGCATTTATTCACCTGAATAATAATGTTTTCTGTTGTATTCTGTATTCCTTTCCTAGTAATTTTTAAGATTATTTTTTTCCCCTTAGGACATGGAGTTAGCATTGACTGCACTGAACTGATACTTCTGTAAGACTATCATAATCCCAAAGCCTCATTCATAAGTGGAAATATTCAACTTGGAGACCATAATTTTATTTGTGAAGCAAATTTTCTTTTCCTCAGAAGCATTTATTTCATTACATTTATCTACACTGCGTTTCACTTCCTTTGCATTTATCTAGATTGAATTTAATTTGCTATTATATTTGCTGCCTAGTTGAATAAGAGTTTACACCCTTAGTACTTTAACTGTTTGATACCTAAGTTCTTTCAGAGGTCTTGTGATAGTCATGGCTTCCTAGTATTTTATCAGAGCATTTTATCTTTTTTTCTTAATATTTTATCTATAGCTGCTTCCACAATAACTTCAGATTTAGACAGATTGTCTGCTGAGCCATCTTCCCCCAGAGAATAGTATTCTAGCATGGGAGTATCTCCATCTCTTTTCCACAGAAAATACTGATGAAAAGAATCAATCTCACTAAGTATGGATTTCATACAAATAATCTGCTGGCCCAATGGATGCTGGCATGGTTTTTGATGTGTTTGAAATACAACCTAGTACCAGTTTTGATTCTTTCATCTTGTAGATTCTCAAATTCTTTTTCTATTCTGCCTAACTGATCATATTTCTACATTTAATCAATTGGAGCTTATGATACTTTTTATTTTCTTGTTTTAAATGCCGTTTGAAGGAATCCTTCCTGTTTATGTTAGTATCTTGGACTTTGGACCCTCACTGTTGAACAGTGATTTCTGCTTCCTTTCATATTTTCTCTGCCATTTCTATGATCACTATGATGGAGTGACTACATTAAGGGGGGCAATAGTAAAGGTGGAGACAGTCTTTTTAGCAGGTATTGTTGTGACAGGACAAGGGGTAATGGTTTTACACTAAAATAGGTTAGATTTAGATTAGATATAAGGAAGAAATTTTTTAAAATGCAGGTGGTTAAACACTGGAACAGGTTGTCTGGAGAAGTGGTAGAAGCCCCATTTCTGGAAACATGTTGGACAGGGCTCCAAGCAACCTGATCTAATTGAAGATGTTCCTGCTTCCTGCAGGGAGACTTGGACTAGATAACCTTTAATGGTCCCTTACAACTTAAAGCATTCTATGACTCTACGATTACTGTAGGTGTTAAGCACTAATTCCTTATTTCCAGTCTAGTGTTTTCCAGTATCCTACATGCCTATGAGAGTTTAATTCCTTGGACTATTCCTTTCAGATATCTTGTTAAGAGGCTTCCTCATTTTCTATATGCCTCTCTTAAAGTAAAGCACAAGTGTGGGATTTTTGAGGTTTGCTGCTTTTGTAGGAATGCTGACTAAGTACATGGTCACTATTAGAGAAGAGCAATACAGCAATAAGAGTTTTATTAGATCCTGCTAGTTATTCAGTAATTCATAATGAGCAGAGATGAAACTATCAGATGTTAGGAATGGCTTTCATGCAATAGAGCTGACATCCAAAAGCCCAAACCTTGATTTCATACTGAGTACAAAGTATGAATAAGTTGATTGTAGGAATAACGTGATACACAGTATCATGTTCATCCAGTCTGAAGGGGGTAACTAATCCCCCTTCAGTATAACTGCTACCTTCCTGATTTTTCTCAAAATATTGCAGTTGGTGTTGCCATCCTTTCTGGGTGGTTATTGAGAGACCCCCTCTGTCCAGTTCAAGCCTGAAATTTCAATATATGCAAATTCAATGAGGTAGTGTTCTGCCAATGACTAGGCCTAACAAGAATGATACAACCAGCCGAAAGGCAAACCAATAAGTAGAATGTATTGACAACAAGAAAGTTATGCCATGAATGACCACCGGGGGTACAAAGAAGTCAACCAGTTCACATACAATCCACACCACCCACAACGATCCCAGAAAAGGCACAATTCGATCCACAACAAGTGGTATAAACAGTGAGCCAAGGCCTCTCATGGACAGCAAGGGATACAGCCAGAGCAGAAAGCCAAACAAATAAGACAGAGGTGCCCACATGGTGACCCTCATCCGTTTAGCCCGCATTTGGAAAGGTCTGAATTGACCGGGGCCCAGCTCCAGGACGTCTTTCCTTAAGCAGGAAGCTCTGTGAAGTGCACTTCACAGGCAGACATTGCTCCCTTCCTGCAAGTGGTCCCAGCTTTTATCCCCAACCGGGACACCTGACCTTTGTTCACTCAGTGTGGGACCCCTGGGGCTCATTTACCTTATGTCTCTCCCTGCAGGGCCGGCCACACCATGGGGGGAAGCTATAAGGCAAACTCACCACCTCTTTATGAAGGGTTGTGGGAATCACCCATATGTCAGCCTTAATTCAAGGCTTGGGGTTCAAACTCCAGTATTTCAGGTAGGTAATATGTTGATTTCCATTTCATTCTGATTTCTTGGATGTATACTCCATCTTTGCCCTGGGCATAGTTTATTCTATCATCTCATGCATATTTTCTGTCTTGATATTACAGTGTGCTACTGACTGTCTGCTTCCCACCTTGTTTCCAATGTCTAGTATGTCATTAAGTAAGGGAGGACATTCCTGTTCTTCCATCCTATTTCTTAAACTTCTAGCATTTGACTACAAGCATGTGTACCTCTTCTGTTCCTATCTTGGAAACTCATTTAGATAGCAGTTAGTTTCCAACTTCCTACCTGAATATTTAGATCCTTTGTCCAACCCTTTATTGAAGGATATAGAACTTCCAATTTTTTTCTTCTCAGCAGTATCGCCATTTCAAAGCAACATGTTCTTGTGCATTTCTGAGCTCTTTCACAGTCTCATCCTTGAACTCAGACTCAGTTATGACTACCTAGATTTTAAATGTCCAACATAATTTCACAGTGTTGTTCTTTGTTAGGGACCTTCACTAACATGCTCTTTCACCCTCATAGGGCAGTTTGGTTGCCAGTGCTCAAGGCAAGCAGTGATGTGATCATAAAATCATAGAAACATACAGTGGCTTAGATTGGAAGGGACCCTAAAGATCATCTAACCCAACCTCCCTGCCATGGGCAGGGATACCTCTCAACTAGAACAGATTGCTCAAGGCCTCATCCAGCCTGGCCTTAAACACCTCCAGGGAGAGGGCTTCCACCGCCTCTCTAGGCAATCTATTCCAGTCTTGCCACCCTCGCACTGAAGTACTTTTTCTTAAGATCTAGTCTGTAATGGTTTGAAAACAAACCA
>NW_008580988.1:6558-13128 GCF_000691845.1 Merops nubicus | reverse complement strand
CAGAACCCCGCAGGCCCCCTCGGGGCAGAGTTCGGTGTCTCCTGAACGGTCCCTAAGTAGCTGCCCCTACAGCGGGGCCGCTGGGCGCCATCGGAAGTTCAGCTCGGGTTAACGATTGCGTTTCTCCGAAGAAGAGCCATGAAAAGGAAAACCCGACCCTGTTTCCCTGGGGGGTCTCTTCTGGTCCAACCCCGAGCCCAGGTGGATGCTCTGAGCTTGGCCGTTGCTCCGTGAGTCATGGTATAACCTTTGTCATCTTCACTCCTTCGCCTCCCCAAAGAGGAAGGGACCAAGAGGAATAAGCAGCGAAGAAGAACTTTGTAAACATCTGCAGGGTTGTAGGGGGTAAAAACTGGAGGGAAAAGCATTTCTTTGCAGCCTTGGTGTTTAATATGTGTATCTTGGGAGCCACCCTGTCTGTTTGCCCTTAGTAGCATCATATTGATGTGTCCTCTGTTGATGCATGAAGTATGCCAGTTGGAGAAGTGTGAAATCATCAGGTAAAATGTCTTCTGCAATTTAGATGTCGCATTTAATGATGTTTTCAGGGGCAGTTTAACACCTGCTTGGAGCTGCACAGCAAGGTTTGAGGAGGAGTTGTTGTGATTAGAGAGGGAACTTGGAGAGAAAGCGCTGAGAGCCTTGGGGGTCACTGAATCATCCCATCACTTAGGTTGGAAAAGACCTTTAAGATTCTGGAGTCCATCCGTTCACCCAGCACTGCTCGAGGGTTGCCTTGATGTAGATCTCGAGTTGCTGCCTGTTTTGTAGCTTACACGAGGCTGTGTCACATCCACTTTTGCTGAGCAGTGATAAGATGGCACCTATCTTCTTCTTGTGCATGGAGCAGAGTTGTTATTCTCTAGATAAGTTGGAATTTACTTTGCAGCAGAAATCCTCAGGGACTTTGATGCTGCAGAACTTTTGTGGGAGTTGGGAGATGTCCCTGAGCAGCCTGGAAGGACTCGTGCTGCTTAACCAGGATGCAAACAAACTCCCTTGGCCAGGCTGTGATCTTGCCTTAGTGACTTGTGATGCGTTCCTGAGGGAGGGCAGAGGGCCTCTATTTTGAGTGCAATCTTGTTATCTCTGGGCAAGTATGCTTTTTATGTATAATGAGCCTTCTGAAGGTCTCCTCTTATGTTACCTTTGAGTCAATGAGTTGAAGTGCCCTTACTAGAGAGAGGGAGCTCCTCTGTCGTGGTGCTTAGCTGCTTTAAAGCAGCTGAAATGAATTGCAGGAGCAAAAAAAACCCAAAAAGATGTTTCCAAGCAGTGGAGAACAGCTCCTCTGAGGTGCTGAATGGCCCTTAACAACAGAACGCAGTGATGGGAGGCAGACAATTTCCCAAAACTGTTAAAATCCAGCTCGGGGGGGAGGTTACCTGGTAACAGCAATCCTGCTGTTAGTGAAACCCCTCTGCGTCCTGCTTTCCGTGGCAGCAGAGCTGAGTGGCAGGTTTTTCTTTCCTGCCCTGGGATGAAGCCATTGTGTTTTTGGTGCTGGGGAAATGCCTGGCAGAGGCAGGAGCAACGTCAGAGCCAGCCAGCAGTGTGCTCTGTGTCCTGCCTGTGCTGCCGGCAGGAGCTGCTGCCCGGAGGGGAGACTCCTGTTTCTGCTGTGTCACTCGGTGAGCCCAGCCAAGGGAGGGGGTTTAGCCGTGCCTGTTGTGTTCTGCAGGAACCCTCCTGTCTTCTGAGCAGACCTCTGGGCGTGTTGGAGTCAACACGAGGCGTAAACATCGCGGCTGATTTTCGGGTGAGCCCCGGGAAGTGTTTTGTACATCCCCCCTCTGCTGCTTTGATAACGGGAAGCGAGAGGCTGGTTTCAGTTTCTGGTCCTCCAACCCTTGCACAGAGTCCCAGCTTTGATGTTCTCCTCCCCGCGGGCACAGGGCAGAGCCTGGAGCTGGAACAGGGCTGCTGCAGCTGAGGCTGTCCTGCCAGAGCATTTTAAAATCGATTTTTGGTAAAACTCTTGTGCAACTCACAGTCTTCATCTGGCAGGGGAGGGGGCAGCACCTCTTTGCTCTGGTCAGTGAACTCCCTCTGATGGCTCCAGGGAAAACACAGGGAAACTTGCCCTGCTGTTTAGTTCTTGGCTCCCATTTTCTTAGCCCAGAGCACGTAGATGCTGGTAAGTGTTGCTGTTAGGGTGCAGATACCTCAGACTGGGTGACTGAAACAAGGCCTGGTTTCTTGTTACCTCACAGATCCCATTCTCCCTTGGCCTTTGTAGGCTCATTCCTTTGTAAAAATTGCTCATTATCTAAACCCAGAGGCTGGAGCCTTCTCTCTGTGTTGTGTGTGTCCCATCAAATCACATTTTCTCTTCCAGCTTCCAAAGAGAGCAGGAAAAGTGCAAAAGAAAAGTCTTTGGCAATGTGTGCAGGGCTCCTGAACGCTCCTGCTGGTTTGGTGGGATTTTAAGATCGTGTCTCAGCAGTGGTTTGTGCTTTCTGTGGCTCAACAGTGAGGACAGAGGGTTTTTTCCTCTTCTGTCCTTTTGCTGGGACGCTGGGGGAGTCTCAGGCATCCTGTGGCCTAATCCCATGGCAAGAAGGAGAGCAGGGCTGTTTAGAGGCAGGCTGCAGATCACACCCCAACACCACTCGTGGCTTTGTGTCCTGACCCCTCTGCCACTGGCAGTGTCTTGCTGGGAAGTGCTGTCCCTTCTGAGAGGGTCCCTGTGCTGCAGGAGGGTTTGTGATGGCCCAGCCAGGAGGATTTTGCCCCCGTGCAGCATTCAGCATCTCCTTGCACCCACAGCAGCCAGCCCTGCTCAGGTCTTAGGGGGAAAGGGGTGATGGTGTTTGCAGGAACGTGGCTGGTGTGAGGCCTGATGTGCAGGGCTGAGATGTTCCCATGCTGATGAAAGGCTCTGTGATGAGGAGTCTTGTTCTTTCCAGCCCAGACTGACAATGTGACTTTTTACTTGGCTACTTCTGTATCATGTGGTACAAACAGTGAAAGACTCTGGCTTCCAAACCTGGTGATCTCTTGCGCTTCCAGGCATTTTGCAAGATGTCCCTAGTGATCTAAAGTGCTTTGAAGATGCTGAGCTAAGTAAGTGCTGGGTGTTTGGGCTCTGCTGCTGCAAGTAGCTGTCCCTTAGGTCTGCCTGGGAGGGTGAAGGGTGGATGTGAGTGGCTGCCTGGTGTGTGCTGGGCAGGATGGAGCTGCTCTGATTTTGGTGTTTGGGTTTGGAGAGGATGCAAGACATGGAGAGATAACAGTGCAGGCGTGCTGAAGGTTTAGGCAATTTAAAATCCTATTACTTCCCAGGTCACAGGGGAGCTCCTCATAGCTGGGAGTTTGTGATGACAAGATGAGGTTCTTGTAGGACCAAAGTCAATAAACCACTGCAGTGATGCCTCTCTTCATCCTCTTCCATGGTAAGGAGAGGCAGAAGTACAAGTTCACTTCCAGAGCCCCTCCAAAGGCAATTTTTTTTTAACAGCTTGTACTGTTATTCTAGGCTTGATACCAAGCCCAGTTTGCTTGGCTTCTGCCAAAGCACGAGGCTCCATTGTTCTTGACAGACCCCAGCAGCCTCGGGTCTGATGTGAGAACACATCTCAGGCTGCTGTGCTGCTTGGTGCTGAGCCTGAGGTGTGCTGAGCTGCTCTGTGAGCTGTGGCTGTGGGAGGTGAGCTCTCTGCCCTTCGGCCGGGGCTGCTCGTAGCTGCCTGGGGGGGTTCAGCCCTGGGCCAGCTCGTGGCCAGCCCTGGAGCTGCCCAGAGAGCTGCAGGCTGCTCGCCACCCCCCTCAGAGGGTGTCTGACTCTTTGGACCTGGCAGTGCTGGGTTCAAGGTTGGACTCAGTGATCTCAAAGGTCTTTTCCAACCTAACCAGTTCTGTGATTTCCAAGGTTCTGATTTGCACAGTGCACAAGCTCTCCACTGACCTGCTCGTTTTCTTGCTCCTTTGTGACGGTGCCAGAGAAGTGTGACCCCTGGGAGATGCTGTGATTTGAAGGCTGGGTGGCTCCACCTCGGGCTGTGGGAAGGTCCTTTCCCTCACAGTCTGCACGGAGCTGTGTGCAGTGCTCCTGCATGATGGGGTGAGCATGGGAACTCTCAGTGTCCAGGTTAACCCCCCAAGTGCACGTTGCTTTTCTGTTCCTCAGCCCTGTGGATGGTTCAGAGCTGGCTTATCCTTGTTTAATGATTTATCTTTGTCTGGTCTGGAGGGCTACACGAGAGAGCATTGCTCTTGGCAGCCTCTGAAAGTGGCTGTTACTCCAGGGGTGTGGCTGACCTGTTTTCTGCTGGGCTCCTGCTGGGTCTTAGTGAATCTGGGAGCTTCTTACCAGGAAGCTGCTCTGCCTGTCTGTCCTCGCTCCCTGTTGTGTCATGTTCCTGTGGACACCAAGGTCAGTGTGGGGTGGTGGAAGGAGCCTGTGGCACCTCCCCAGCTCCTGGTGGACACTGATGCAGGTGGAGGTGAGGGCTCTTGCTCAGCGCTCAGACCTGCCCTGTCCACGAGCAGTGTCCCTGCCTGCACTTCCAGAGGTTGTGGGGATGTGCTGGGGGTGATTCCTGGGAATGGAGGGGTGTCTGGTGCTGAGAAGAGGGGCGTCCTGATGAGATGTCTGCATTATTCTTCCCAGCAGGGAGAGAAACTGAGGTTTGATTTCAACATTAGTGGCAACAAAATCATTTTATCCTCACGCCTTTTGCTGAGCAGTGCGAGCACCCTTGGAGATAAAACTCTTGGGACACCAACTTACCTGAAGATGCAGTGTTTCCATGCAGATCCATCTTTCCTTTCTGAAAGCAGAGAATCCTGCCACTCTGCTTTGTATTGGCCAGGACACATTTGCAGGAATTTGGGACAGAAAATGATTCACTGTGCCTGTCAGTAGCTCTATTGTTTTCCCCCAAAATGTGGTCTCTGTTAGTGTGTGTCCTGGTGATATGCTTCACTTGAGCTGTCTCTGATTTATGTTTCCCAGGATTATAAAGGACCATGAAGATTCACAGATTTCTCCTTAGCACAAGCTGTGTGATAGTCTGTGGGTTTATGATGAAAGCTGTGACTTCATCTAAAAACGACTGATTTGGGTTCATCAGGATTACCTCTAAACAGACTGGTCCAAGTGTTACAGGACTCCTGTCCTTGGTCAGTTCAGATGAAGCCAATGGGATTGACTGGTAAAGAAATGTGAACAGGATTGATTGTGGTACCACCTTATATTCAGCAAATTAAATAGAATGGTAAGATTTTTTTCAATTAGGTTTGGGAAAAATATGTATAACTCCAGAGGAACTGAGGGTCAGAAGCTATCAGCCTTGGTGTGATGCAAGCTTTCATTTCAGAGGACAAAAATAGACTTTTCCTGCACTGGGTTTCCAATGGGAATCATGGACCCGTGGCTGCAGAGCTGTTTGTTCTCCCTCTTGCTTCTCACAGCTCTGAGGAATAACAACAGGCTGAGAGGTCTGTGTGGAGCCTCCCAGCCGAGGCTCCGGGCTGGGGCAGCCTCAGACCCAGTTCCAGGCGGTGCTGAGCAGCTTTGCTGCCTTGTTTCCCTGCGTGTGCCTCTGGCTCTGCAGGGACAACAAAGTCTGCCAGTTAGCAAATGCCACAACAGCAGAGGGATGCTGGTTAGATCCAGGAGAGCCCAGTGCTGAGGCCTGTCCCCAAAACATCCCCATCACGTGTTTCGGTGGGGCAGGCAGGTTCCTTCCTCAGCAGTAGGAAATTCTGGGGGAACGCCAGAACCACCGACCTGGTTTTGTGCTCTTTTGTATAGAGTAGCCTCTCGAAAGCACTTGGATCCTGATGCATTTACCTTCAGGGTTTCCTGGAGCAGACAGCCCGGGGCGGGTGCTGTGCTGGGGGCCAGGCAGGGGGTTAAGGGGTGCTGAGGGAGCCGCAGGGGTCGGCGCCTCCTCGTGAATCCCATCTGCTGACACTGAGCTCAGGCTCTTGTGTCTGTGTTGTTCTGCTCCGTGCAGACTGTGCACAGCTCCCACCACATCCCACCATCCAGCCGAGTTGTGTGTGTCCAAAACGAAGCAGGCAGCTTTGGGAACAGGAGATGGCAACACCACTTCTGGTATTTCAGCCTCTCCGCAAATATTTATGCTTTTTGTGTTGTTATCTGCTGTTGGTCTCCATTTTTAGGCATGGCCTAGTTTCTGTACAAACTTTGAACTGGAATATGATTTTTTTTGGGGTGGGGAAGGGTGTCCCATATCAACTCCACTGAAACCTGAGCTTTGTTGGTTTATTTTTAAGATAACAAATCAAGCAGTCACCACTAGATGCCAGCTTGGTGGGGATGTCTGGACAGGGTGACATGAGAAACTGGAATTTAATTGTCCTGCAGATACCTTCACAGCCTGAGAAGTTACAGAATCCCACAGTCCCAGCATGGTGGGGTTGGAAGGGACCTCTGGAGATCATCTTGTCCACCCCCAGCAGGGTGCCCAGGGTCACAGCCAGGAGGGTTTGGGATCTCTCCAGAGCAGGAGACTCCACAGCCTCTCTGGGCAGCTGCTCCAGGCTTGGCCACCCTCACCCCAAAGAAGTTTCTCCTCCTGCTCAGGGGGCACCCCCTGG
>NW_008580988.1:0-6280 GCF_000691845.1 Merops nubicus | reverse complement strand
GTGCAGAGCAGAAGGGGGGACGTCCTCCCTTGGGCTGTTGGCCACACTCTTCCCCATGTACCCCAGGACACCATTGGCCTTTTTGGCCACGAGGGCACACAGCTGGGTCAAGGTTAATGAAGCTCATGGGAATGATCAGATAATGTTGGTATCAGTTCTGCATCCTTCCTGGTGAAACCCATTGACTTTACAGCTTGCTTTGGTCTTTGCTGTGGTAGGAAACAAGCTGCTCTAGGATAACATTATAAATCTAAGGACATAAGTTTCCTGTAGGGACTGCACATAACCTGGTCAAAGAGGGGAAACGCTGGGACACGGGGCTGCTGGAGGTGCTCACAGGAGCATGTTCCAGTGCAGCCCAGGGGACATGCAGGGAAGAAGGAGATAGAACAGAAGGCAGTGAAGGAGGGGAGAGTGGAACGAAGCAGGAAGTTCTCCTGGACAAAGGAAGTAAAAGCAAATTTTTGAAAACATTGAGATTTTCATCACTGAGGCTGCTGGGTTTGTATCCCCTGTGTTGGATTTGGTCTTGCAAATGTACTTAGAGGTGAGAAGAAGCTGTAGCACAGTCGGTCCCTGTTGTTCTAGCTGGCACTTTTATTGCCTGAAAAAGCAATAAGTGCTATTTTTCTCTTCAGCAGTGTGTTAGCATTTCCCATCACAGCTTTTTGTTAGAATCTGGCAGGGAGTCTAAATAAGGCAGCGCCTTGCTTCAGGAAAGGTGCACAAATAATGGGATTTCTTGGACTAATTTAATCTCCCAGCACTGAACTGCATCTCTGTATTGGGCAGAACATTTTTGGCAGGGAGCTAGCTGCCTTGTTTCCATGACAACTGGAATCATGTCATGGATCCTTGGGCGAACCCAGTGAGCGCTCCCAGCTCCCACTGTGAGAAGGGCATTGAAAATGGGCACCCAAATTTCATGCCACATGCTTGCAGGAGTTAAGTTATTTAAAGAGAATCATTTCTCCCTGCATCTTTCCTCAGGGTGATAAAGTATTTGTTCACAAAAGTTGCTTAGATCTGATTTTACAGATACAACAAGTGAGTAGGTATTGGGCTTTTTTCTTCCATGCGTTCACCAGCCAGGAGGAACAGCCCTTGCAGAGATCTTGGGGGTTTTACTCTTTGTTCTCATCATGACTCGCGTGAGAATGAGTCAAGATAAAATGTACATTGCTATCTTGGTTTTATTCCTGCATTACTTATTCCCTTGAGTCTGTAAGAAGCCTTCAATGTTGAGATAAACTGAAGGAGGAGCAAGGAGGACAGGCAGATCTGTACAAAAAAGAGCCCTTCCATTTAATAACTCCCTGTTGGTAACAAGCCAGGAAAAGCTGCTGCATCTGATTGTGTTTTAATAGACTTAATGCTTAGCCTGTAAAAGAAATGGAAACATAAAGCCAGATTCCAAGGTAACAGGAGGGACAGTTTGTTTTGCTCTTACTGAGTGGCTTTAATTGTTTCCCGGCTCCGCAGCACGCTCTGACATCCTGGCACAGGTTGGCACCAAGTGCTCTGCCCCCCTCCTGCCTGGGAGGAGAGAGGCAGGGAGAAAGTCAACAACTGAACCAACAGGGAAAATTGGGGGGCGAGAGGTGTGCTGGGAGAATATGGAACAAATGCAGCCAGGGCCAGCTCTGCCCCAGCACAGCAGCACCAGTGGGAAGCAGTGGGGCTGTGGAAAGGTGATGGGGCTGTGGAAAGGTGATGGGGCTGCTGGAAGGTGATGGGGCTGCTGGAAGAAGGTGATGGGGCTGCTGGAAGGTGATGGGGCTGCAGTTTCTTTTGTCTGGGCAGCACCTGGTTCACTGAGACCCTGGTGCTAGGCTGAAGCTTTTCAGGACTGCTGTCGTGTGGTGTTGGTTGGTTCAGGTGTGATCAGATGGATGCGAGGATCTGCCTGTGGCTAAATTGCCTTGATTTTAGGAAGAACCTAAACAACAACCCAAAAAAAGACAGAAAAAGGGTCCACGGAAGGGTCAAGGAGCGGAGTGAGTCCAGTGGCTGGGAACGGAGACAAGTCATGATTTCTGGGTTAACTTGCTGCAGGACTGAATCTCTCCAGGACATTATTTAAAGGGCAGGAATAGGAGCAAACAGCACAGGAGAGGCATCAGGAAGCTGGTGGGTTTCAGGGAGCAGCAGAATTGCCAGAATACCATTAGACCCAGCGTCCCTGGAGTGCTGTGTGCACTGGCAGCACAGGACACTGCAGTCTGTGGCCCCGTGCAGTCAGGAGGTCCCTGCAGGAGCACTGGCTGTGCCATGAGCTGAGGATCTCCCTGCCAGCCCTCGGTGGGCATCGCTCCCTGTGCCCAGGGCCAGGCTGCTCTGTGGGAGGCACTGCTCTCTGCTGCTCGTCCTCTGGGGACAGGGATCTGGCTGGCTGGGTTCAGGACTGTGACACAGCTGTGGAGGGTGTTACCAAGGCAATGCCACAGCTGGATTAAGGAGCCCAGACCAGGGTGCATCACGCTTAAAGAAGTTATTTAGCACCCTGCTCAGCTGCTTAAAGTGGTGATTTGTAGGCTGATGGTGGCAATTTGCATGGAAGGTATAAAAATAGTCAGTCACTGAGTCCTTTCCATAGCCTATATCTGGCACAGTGTCCTATATAATCCAAACACTGTTTCAGAGACATCTCAGCAGGGAGAAGAGCTGACTCCTGATGCTGCTCAGCTGTTCTCAGCGTGGGGATGTTAAAATGCACCTCAGCCCTCACTTTGATTTGCCATCTCTTCCATCAGGGAAAACCTTTTCTTCCACTTCCCATCGTTGGGCTTTAATCAAGCAAGCCAGACATGGCAGCAAGGAGTCCTGTGTTTAACACTGAACCCCAGCAGAGTCCCTTTAGCCTGACCAGCACCTTTGTACTCTCTGGTAATAACGTGGCAATGGTTGTTGGAGCTGTGGCTGCTGCACAAGCTCTGCAGCTCCCAGTGCTGAGGATGGGGTGGGAACAGTGGGATGTGGGACTGATCCAGGGGGGCTTCGCTCCTGCTCTCAGAGACCAGGACCCTTTGGAGTGTGGGGTTTGGTGAGGGTTGGTTTGGTGCTGCACTGAAATCAGGGAGCTGTTGATGTGGTTTGCATCAGTTCAGCTGCTGGAGCAAGAGCTCTCTGCAGTGGCAGAGACTGGGGCTGCCCCTTCCAGCTCCTCCTGGATTAGCTGGGTTGCAACATCAGATTCCTCTCCCTTGAGCTGTGTGGTTGATTTTGCCCTTCATGTCCCTTGGCCAGGAGGGGAAGGGTGGAGGGCATCAGGGCTCTTTGCCTTGCTTTTTTCCTTTGCAAAACTGATAATCCTCTGGGCTACAGGCAAGGAGTAATTTGCCAGCTTTGCCCTCGGGCCTGCAGTGTTCCTGCTTTGGGGGATAGAATGCAGGGGTGCCAGCGTGGAGCTGCTGCCTCCTGTCAGTGCTCAGCCTTTTATCACATGGCTGGTGAGCCATGGGGCTTCCTGGTGAAGATGGGGCTTCCTGGTGAGCCATGGGGCTTCCTGGTGAAGATGGGGCTTCCTGGTGAAGATGGGGCTTCCTGGAAGCCTGGGACTCACGTGAGATGATGGAGACTCTGACAGTTAGAAATCTGCTCGAGGTTTTTTGTTTTATCCTGAACAGCTGGTGGTGGCTGCCCCAAGTACCAAAGCACTTCCTGGCCTGTGGGGTTGGAATCAGTCACATCAGTTTTTTCTTTCTTAGAACTGTGCAGCAAGAGGAGAAAAGCCCAATTCCTAAACATAATCTAGGAGCCCAGAAGCAGAAGCTGAGTTGGGTCAGGCTGGAGCTGAAGCTTTCCTCTGTTATTTAGGTTGCTCACAGGGGAATTCTGCAGAGAATCCTTTTCTTGGAGGAAGCACAGAGGAGGCATTGCCACGGGAGGCATAGACTGGAGCTAAATAGAGAGCACTGATTGCCCAAAACCTGCTCAGGAGCAGGGCCCCTGGTCTGTGCTGTGCTGTGCTGGAGGGTGCCAGACTCAGGGTGCTCAGGGAGTTTTATCATTTCACTCTTTTTGCCAGCTGCCGTTGGCAGCTGCCTCATGGATTTGATCTTTTATGTGTTCCCAGCTAACTGGCCTTAAATCTCTCTGAAGTCCAAGGCAAAAATGGATTTTACAGCTGAAAAAGATCCAAGTTCTCTTTGCCAGCTCTCCAAACCCATGCGAGTGCTGTTGGAGGTGTTCAGTTTTGCTCTCCTCTCCCATGCCAGTCAGTGGGAATGGGGATGGGGATGGGAGTGGGAATGTCTCTCTGAGCTCTCTGAGCCCAGGCAGCAGTCACTCTGTTTGCAGAGCCCCCAGCGTTTGCCAGCTTGGTCCTCCTTACTTTTCCTGCAAACATGCTCTTTTCCCTGAGTTTTAAAATAGCCCATGGTCTGAGGCCAAGCACACGGGCTCTGCCTTGGCTGGTGCACCAGCACTCCCTGGGGAATGGCCATTTCCTTCCTTGCTTCAGGGGCTGAGGAGCAGGAGGAAGAGCAGGAGGAAGCTCTGCTGCTGCAACGAGGGGCGAAATGTCCAGGTTTGGATTCGTCCTCTATTCAGGAGAAAACTGGACTGGAGAGAGAGCGTGGGACTGCCTGGGAGCCTGGATGTCCTTTGTAATCCTTTTTCCACCACTGGCCTGTTGCAGACCTCTCAGTGACCCCCACCTTGCCCGTGTTTGTTTTCCCCCTCAGGCCAGGACTTTGCTCAGTGCTGGAGCAGCACCAGGGGTGGGGAGGTCATGGGTATTTCTGGCCAGGGCCTCAGGCTGCTGCTTGTGGGCAGAGAGCACAGCTGGGCCCCAGTGATAAGCCCTGCTCTTCCTCCTCAGCTCTTCCAGGGCATATTTTTAGTGCCTGCCTGTGCAGTCAGCCCCTGCAGCCTGTCGGGAGGCCTGGAGCTGCTCTGCTTGGAGACCTTTCTTCCTGCATACTTGGAGATCTGCCTGGGGATTGGGAGACCTTGTAAAACATTCCTTCTAACAAGCTTGTGTCCCTTAAGCCCTGGCAGCACTTGGAGATACCTATTAATCAACTGTGAGGCATCATTAACTGTTCAGAGGGAACAGATCCTTTCCTGTGGCTGCTGGTGAGGCTGACAGACAGTACAACCCGTTGTATGTGTCACCAAGAATCACAGAATCAAGGAATTGCTCTGATTGGAAAAGACCTTTAAAATTTGGGTCCAACCATCCCCCAGCACTGCCAGGTCCCCACTGCCCTGTGTCCCTCACCCCACATCTCCAGGGCTTGGGAACCCCTCCAGGGGTGGGGACACCACCACTGCCCTGGGCAGCCTGGCACAGCCCTGGGCAGCCCTGCCCTAAACCACCAAACCTAAACAGGGTTACAGTTACAACCCAAAGCACTTGATCTTGTTTCTCATGGGTATAATCCCATGTAATACCCAGAATATTTTCTTCTCCTTCTCTCACGCAGAAGCAGAGTGGTCAGAGGTGTTAGAGGGGTTCCATCCAGTAGGATGGTCTGAGTTTCTTCAGTGAGTGTTGGCACTGTGGCTGGTAAAGCTCTTGGTCTCTCTTTGTCTTGCAGGAGTCTGAGTCTGAGAACAAGCTCGATGGAGAGACAGCCTCAGACAGTGAAAGCAAGTCTGAGTTTGGGGGGTCGCCCCCGGTGCCGACATCAGACGACACTCCAGAGGTCCTGAACAGAGCTCTGTCCAACCTGTCCTCAAGGTAACACCCCCAGCGTGGCTCCTCTGCTGCCAGGGCCCGTGCTCCACTCTCAGGAAGGCCTCACCTGTGCTGGTGTTTAACCACTGCTGTGACCTGCTTCTGCAGGAGAAGAGCGTGCTGATAAGGACAGGAGTTGAGGACAAACTGGGAATGTTCTCTACAGGATGCTCTGGAGGGAAAGCATCTTATTTATATCATGGGAGAAAGGGTCTCTCCTGGGTGTGCTGTGAGGGTGGGAGAGGCTCAGAGCAGGATCTGTTGGAGAGTAGCAAGAGGACAACACGCCAGGGCCCATGTCTGCTCTGGAGAAGAGTACAGAGGGGAAATGGTCCCCCTTTTATCTGAACTTGGCATGCAGCCTGAACAGGAGCAGAAGCTCTCCCAGCCCCTTTCGGTGCCCTTGGAGGTCCCCTGACCCTGGCTAATGCTTCCTGTGCTTAGCGAGGCTCCTGGCAGGGAAGGCTGAGATGAGCTGCTGCAGCCCAGGCAGTCAGGGGATCAGGGCCCCTCTGCAGCACTGAAAGGAAACTTGGGGTTTCCAGGGCTAGGCTTCCTTCCTGAGATGTGCAGAGAATCATAGAATCACTATGGTTG